>NW_026018165.1:12230811-12243121 GCF_020466585.1 Dendroctonus ponderosae | reverse complement strand
TTATGTTTTTCTGTGATGGATTGCTGTCACCATCCTTTGGTTCTGTATATTTCGAAAATGGTTTATTACTGATCCTCTTGGCCATAAGCTAGATCTCAAATATTTATGTACATCCTCCAGTGGCAGTGCTAGTCGCAAAGAGCTGCAGTATTTCAGGTTTTTTGTTTTCATTTTCTCACATCGGCAGTCTTCAGGGAGGTTATTCTCTTTGAGAAAATCCAAAACATTATCACAGGTCACCTCAGGTGCTAGACCGGACAGAATGCCATTCTCGTTACTGTCTTCAGGTTGGAAATATTTTCACTCGGTCCCCTGAGAAGCTCCAGGCGCTTTGTGTTGAAAACAGTCTTTGTTTCTTTATGTTTAGACCTATAAGTGGATTCAACTTTTACTCAAATCAAATTCATTAAAGTCATTTCCTTGGATTTGCGAGCTTGAAAAATTAATGTTAGTATAAAAGGATGCTACTAAATAAAAACACTTGACAAATTATATGTAGAAACATTCTGCCTATCGCTTGTGACCTGCTCTCAAATAGCGTTATTTTACGTCTCAATTCGTAGATACGCTTGATCCTTTACTATTTGATACATCTAGAAGAATAATCAAACAGAAACTACTTAATTTCAAAGAGTGTGGAGTCCATTTTCATCAAATTTATTGTTGCTTTATTTTAGGAGCATAAGAACGAATAGCCTGAATCAGGTACATGAGCGATGTGGTTGTGAGAAATAGTATAACTTTATTGCCTTGTGTGGCATGTTTCAATTTAAATTATTATAATAATTCGCTCGCTTCTATTCTATAATAGGTTTCTCATAGTGGATAGAAAATGTATGCCCCTTGGAACTTAAATATTGCAAGTAGGTATGACAAAAATCTTGACGCCATGCTTACCCATCAGATTCACGACATAAGAGTTATAAAAATTCCTCGCGGGCGGGGTGCATTATTACAGGCTTATACTTGTACCAACTACCTATTACACTTAACTTCATCGCCGATCTAGCTTTATGGGACATTCTCGAAAGTGTGAAGCTTCTTTTTACTCTAATTACATATTTAATTTTCAATTGTGCCGTTTTTTAAATGGTTTACAAAAGAAAAATTGAAGAAATCACCTACGTGGGTGGTATCTTATTTCTCCAAATTATTAGGTTTAGTTAAAAAATTATTAAAAGTGCAATTTATTATTATGGAAAATTTAAAATTAATCTTCACACGAACACACAGAAACTCACACCATCAGAAAGTTAAGAGTATAAACTTGTATCCTTGGTACATTACATAATGTTATTATACTGAAAGACAATAGACCTTTAGACGAAATGGTAAAAAACTCAAAAAACAACTTAATAATTAATTAAGAAATAATATATTAACCTAAAAATATCTAGGATTAATTACAAAATGACTCACGTAAGTCCCTCTTTGTTCATTCAGTAATTGTCGAAGAAATATAATCGTTCTTAGCAGCCATAACGTCTTCCATCAGTTCGTTGAAGTTGCTACTGGCTTCTTGAGCTTTACAACTCGTATATTTTATATTTGTAAAGTTAATGTGACAAGAAAGATGGGAAATGTATATTCATAGGATTATTAGATTTCGATCACACTACATCAATATATTTCTATATTTTCTGTGTGAGATTATAATAATATTTACATTTTTTTATACCTTGATAGAATGTATGTATGCATAATATGATAATAAATTACGTATTAGTAGAAAACTCTACGATTGAAGTTTTCTATTTAAACCTCTAAACTGAAATAATTCGACTTTTTTTTACTAACTTAAAAAATAAATGAGGAAACAGCTGGCCAAGCTCAACGTGGTTTGTTTTTATCAACATAATCAACTATTTTATTAGAATAATTGTAAATTTTGGAATTGGTTATAGATTTGCCGTTGAACATACAATATTTTATATTGGTTTTCAATTTCTATGAGAACGGTCCAATTTTAAAGCATCCGAGCTTCGCGGAACACATACTATGAAACATATTATCACATTCTCTATTATCCTCCAACGACCGTGCATTTTCGTTTAGGCTAAAACTGAAAATTATATTCCGATTTAAAATCAGAAAATTCGCGTTCATGAAGACGGTGTTTGGTGATCTATTGATTTGCTATTATTCAAATCTGTTAACTGTTTGAGTAGAATTTAATGTATTTGCAAATGATGTTGCAAATTATGTTAACAGATTTTGACTTCTTTCTTCGTCTATGTAGATTCAAATAGCACTGCCGTCATTGTATAAGAAAACACATTGTAGATATGCCACTAATAGCGCGGCTGTTATATTGACATGTGCACTTGCGCATTTGATTTTTAGTAAAGCTTACCACTAACAAAGTTTACACCTGCCGTTAATTGTGCACTCTTTACGCTTGGCACAATTTCATTCTTATTTTGCATCGGTTGATTTCGTGACACTTTGCTGCATCCGCGCGAACATTTGACTAATCCCATAACCTATTCACTAATCACTTTTAAAATAAAACAAATTCAGAATTATCCACTTTTAAATGTTGAGCTTACAAATTAAAATTAAGTTCCAACTTCCAACAACGCTTTCTTTTTCCGGGTTCCCATAACATCTCTTGGCAAAGAAAATAGTGCTTGGTATTAACTCAGTTACAGCCTGCAATTATTAGTGAACAGGCATTAAACACGTTTTTCCATTTCTCTCTATTTTCTAGTGAATTCCAGACAGAAATACAGTGGATAATAATATTTCTAAGCTTTTCTGGTTTGATCTGAAAATGAACGCCTTCACTCACGACCGTTCAAAATCACCTGCTAATATCAAAAATATTTTTATCAATATTCTAAGGTCATTTATTTCACGCTCAATTTGGTTTATGTTATAAGTAAGCAAAGTATCTCGTGCTATATTACGGGCCCCGGTTTGCCAGTACCTAGACAGTCTTAAGTTTAGGTTGATTATATTGACTGCTATGCAGCTTTTTGAGTCATGTTATCAAGAGCTGAGGAAATAACAGGCAAGAACGCTATACCTATGTTGACTTTTAAAAGTGATTATCTCAACTGAAACTTCTTTCACTAGCATACAATATTATGAACAGGTGAAGCATTAAATCGTTATCAAGGTTTACCTCTAGTCTAGCGACTAAAAAAATATTTCTGTAACTAGTCACAATCAAAACGGACACGAAAAAAGTTAGTTTTTCAGTGATTGGTTCAGACCGAATTTACAATTCATATTGTCTTTGACTTTGGCTCTTAAGTATGGGCCAATTGGTTTTGTGGTTCTGCAAGAGAGGCTCCTTTTTATTAATTTGGATTTCTTTATTATAGTAACACGTACAGGATAAATTTAATGTGAGGCTAGAGATGTGAGGTTAAATGGCTAACATACATTTTACTAAAACACATTTTAATATCTACAAGATTATAACCCAAGATATGGAATTCAAAATTTTGTTTAGAGTCATTATCATTTGTCGACTTTTTAAATAATAGAAGAAAATTATTTTATGTACGGACCTGTATGTTTAACATCGGTATAGTAGAGAGTTATTGGTTCAATAAAAGCAAGCAGTAATAACGTTAGTGGTATTTTGACATATGCGCAATTGAGTCTAGAAATAAAGGATCTATTAATAACGATAGTGCTCGGCGCTAATTGTGCAGTGATACTGTACATTTCTATTTCTACCTTAAACTGGCAGTTGACATTTCTAACGTCTGCGTGCAGGTTACTTCATTGCATAAACTAGGTCATATTTGCCATCAGTTTCTTTCAAAATGAGAGGAATTAAAAATTTCCGGTTCACCTACGGTCATTTGTTCTAAACAAAAATTTCTCTTTTTTTCTGGTAATCATCCTTGCTGATAATTACATTCTGCAATAGAAAATAATCAATTTCATCTGCACTGATTCCACCTATGACTGCGCCTTCTAGAATTGCCTCCATTGTAATAATTATAGTAAAATTCTTACACAGCATCTAAAACCCGATGGCAAAATAAACAATACAGAGTCAACAACGTTAAATTACTTTAATTCTGAAAGGTTAGGCACAGAGGTTAGAATAAACCTTTTAAATGTTGAAAGCAGTAAACTAGACAATTCGAATAACGATCATTTCGTTAACGAAATAAAAATAATGCAGTGAGGAAATAAGGATTCACTTTATTACTGCATTGCAGTATTTCTAATTTCCAATAACTCTCTATTACCTCTAACGACTCTAGTAATTCGCTCATTTGTAAACAGGTCAACTACGCACAATGCAGAATTTTGGAATACTATTTGCCAAAGTTCCCTAATTTTTGAAGATTCAGTCTCAACTGACTTTGACAATCGAGAAGGGATGATTATTGCAGTTCTTTAATTAGACCCTCGCGCTTAGGAGCCTCCCTTTTTTTAGACATTCTTTCCATAAATTCCTTGTTTTCATTTTCGTTTTCTGGTATGACCATCGCCATCATCTAGGCGTCATCTTCAGGTCATATTTGCAACACAAAGCACAACTTATTACTATTTCAATAAACCTTTCATCGAGCGTATAGATACTGCGGTTGAGCATTGATTTGTTGCCCAATTTGTTTCATAATGTATGAGCCGCTTTATTTGTTATTTCGAAAAGTATTTTAGTACATACGGTTTTGATTAAATTACACAGATAATAGTCGAATTAAATTCGAATGTGTAAAGCTATATATCCACCATGTTACAGTTAAATTTTTCATATTAACAACTGAATATTAAAATTTTACATAATTGAAACACACACGCTGCATGCCCCGGACTGAAACCTGAATAAACGGACTTGCAATATATAACCTCAACTGATTTATGTCCCAAATTAGGGAGATATATTAACTGAGAATTTGCAAACGAATCTGTTTTGCATATAACATAGTACTCGTACAGCTCATATATAATAACTACATTGATTTCCATACTGAGTGATGCTGACCAGCATTTTTATGATGGTTAGTCTATGGCAGAATGTAGGCCCGTTTGCCATCTCGTAGGAAGTGTTAACACGATCTATTTATTTTACGCTGTTTCTACGAAGTATATGGTACATTAATTAGGCACAAGTTTCAATTTTGAAGATTATGAAACTTGCTTCGGTTAGCTGGAGAAAATACCATCACAATAACATATGTATGGAAAATATTATCACTGCAAAATCAATTAAAAAAAATGGATTTTTTCAACCATTATGTTAAAAAAATAAGGAAAAAAAATCAGGAATCGTATTGAAATATTAGGTCTACCTTTATGCCTTTGATGTTGAAATCCAAAAAACAAATGTTTTGCTCAATTGGGAGCATGCCAAACGTTCAGAAATTTTACATTGTTTCATTTGTCACCCTGTACAAATGTTATATGAAACACGAGTTTTTGCAAAGACACGGACGGATATAAGAAGAATTGGATTAGACAACACCTTAAACAGAAATCATATCGCTCGCATCTGTAAGAATTGTTCCAAAGTTAGGGAAAATTTGGTAGTTTAACGTTTATTTTGTTGAGCAGTTTATTTAGAAAATGTAATTAGAGCAGTTTCTTTTCTACCCAAAAAGTCACTATTTTCAAGACATCCTGTAGTAGCAGTACTAGTCCTTGGGTCTATGGTTTAATTAAAACTAATGAATTTTATTTAGTATTTCGGAAACTCCTACAGATTTACATTACCTCCTAAAAATTAACATTATCTCGATATGCATAAAGCATCACAAAATAAGATTTCAATTGTTTAATTATTTTAATTAAAAACGAAGTTCAAGTTAATGCAAGAAAATTGATCAAAAAATCTTCCTTGGAATGGTAACCCAAAATACATTTTCCGCTCACTTCATGTAAGATTATACATAGATCATCAACGATATCTGCCCGAATATCATGTTATTATTTGTTCTGATAGCATCCCCACCGTCCATCAACTTGCCTAAGTCAATTAGAATAAACAAAGATTTATGACTGCATGTCCAAACAAGCCAAATACAAATACCCATCCGTCGAGAAACTTGGTTTATCTGCATATTCGAAGTTGCGCCCCGGCGTCTTACTGTATAGGAGAACATGCATATTCATGTTTCATATGTATATATTGATCTGCACATCAAACTCCAAATATGATAAACACACGATTCCTTGCATCAGCATATACAATCGTCTAACCCTTCAGCGAAGGGTTTATTGAGGATTTGGATCAAATATTTACTTCGTTAGACCAGTGGTGGGACTGAATATAATATTTTGGAAACTTTTTGTTTATATGTTTTAATACCTTCAAATGTGAAATAAATAATTTTAGTCACGCTATCAACACTTTGATCATAACTTTACCACTAATGAAATGAACGTGGAAATGTTTTTGACAGATTCATTGTGATGCAAATAAGGCTTTCCAATTATTGTTTACTGAACATATACGTGTATTTATTATTTAAAAAATACAGAAAACTATAGCATTGCTGCTACATCATTTATTAGCTTGATATGTACAGGACGATATGTGAGGATAAGTAGTAACCAAGAAACCGTCATGGCTATTATGAACTTGATTTTTGAAAAAAGAAAAAGCAGCTTTTCAATTTTCCCTTTGTTAATTTCTGAATGAGATGAGGCTAAAACTGAGAAATTGTTAAGTTCAACTTGTGTGTTTAGCTCTTGCTAGTGCAAATATTTAAAAAAAATTGAATAGCTTTTTCAATAGCTAATTATTTCTGCAGTATGAATTACAATTACACAAGTAGAAAAATATACGGGACGCCTCATGAAAGTTGCCATATAAACTTCTGTTTTTCTTAATGGAACACCCTGTGAATATTAATGTAATAAGTAATGATTTCTGCAGTATGAATTACAATTACACAAGTAGAAAAATATTCGGGACGTCTCATGAAAGTTGCCATAAATTTCTGTTTTTCTTCATGGAACACCCTGTGTATTTTTGTACCGTTGGTCCTGTTTGAGACCCACACTCTTCCTGAGTTCAACTATTTTTGATACAAGCATTTTTAAGTCCTTGAATTAATTAAATATTTTATAATTTGAAATTACCCTGTAGCTAAAAGCTTCCACAATAACTAAGTTTTAAATTGAAGTTATTCGGAGATTTTTCTCATTGATTTGCAAGTAATAATTTTTGAAAAACTGTCACATGCTGATTGGATGTTTTAAATATGCTCAGTTTCAATAAAAATTAATTTTTTTTCTTTAATTTACTCCTTCAATTTTTTTTAAATTTTCGTTGCATTTTGAACGATAATTGATTAATAGAAATCCGGTGTGAGCAAGAGATATGTTTTCGGAAAGCAACAAGGCCGTCACCTACGACTCTTTCAATCTTTCGAGAATAAGTGGATGCGTGTGTTGCATATCCAATAAAGTTTTTCCCTTGATGCTTGGTTCGTTTTAAGTATTTTCCGATCTCGGTTTAACAAATGATCCAAATTGTTTCAAAATTTATTTCCAACTTCGAAAAAGGTTTGTGCGGCAGACGTCTTTCTGGCTATTTTTCATGGTAAACTGCTATTGCTCGTACCATCCGTTTTCCACATTCTATGTGAGCACACTACATTTTTCAAAGTTGTTGAAGGGCGTTTTGAAGCAAATTTTAGTCACTGGAAAAGCTAAACTGCAGGAATTCAGATTAATTTTGACAAACGCCTTAAGAAGTTAATAGTTATAGATAACTTCTATATTGTTGAGGTGGATTCATGTTTTCACAAACCGTTTATGGTAATAAATATTACGATTTGTAGATAAGTTCTATACTGTTGAGGCGGATTCATTTTTTTACAAACTTCTTTTTGGGTATTTCGAATCAAAAATTTTTGTCTTTAAAAAAGACAGAATTTCGTCACGTTTCTTATTACAGATTGATATATAGTGCTCCTACTTCGCAATAAGAACGAATTATTTACCAAAAAGTAATCAAGAACTATCACCTAGAGGGTATCTTGCGACACACTTAGGCTCAAGCTGTAAGAGAAAATTCCAATTAGTAGAAAAACTAGTTTGAAAAATTACCTTGACGTTTCGATAGCTATTTTCTGCTATTGTTATCAAAAGAACCTAAATGAACCTAAAAAAGAGTATGTTAATAAATTGTGTAACAATAGTAGAATAATACAATATATGAAAATTCGCTCTGATAATTCGTCTGTGTAAATTGTCAGTTTGTTACAAATATACTTTGGACATATGAAGCTACTTTTAACAGCAATGGGGGAGTTAATTTGCATAATATGCATTATTGGTCCAGGACAAACCCTCACTGGATGCAGGAAGTTGAGCATCAAGGGCGATTTAGTGTCAATGTCTGGTGCGGAATAATTGGGGGCCGAATTATCGGTCCATTTATATTTGAACAAAAGCTTAACGGAAATATTTATTTACACTTTTTACCAAACCAACTACCATTACTGTTGGAACACATACCGGTGCGAAAGCGAGTAAACATGTTTCTTCAACAAGATGGGTGTCCGGCTCATTTCTCGGTAAATGTCCGTCGATTTTTAGACAACGCTTATCGTGATASATAGATAGGACGAGGCAGTTTATTCCCGTGRCCAGCTAGGTCACCCGATCTTACGTGTATGGACTTTTACTTGTGGGGGAGAGTAAAAGAGATTGYTTTCCAAACTACACCAACTTCCAAACAGGACCTAATAAACAAAATTAAGGACGCAGTTCATCACATTCCTGTTGCAGAAGTAGAGAGTGCTGTTTTATCTACAAGAGACAGGCTTGAGCAATCCATTCGAAATGACCGAACACATTTTGAGCATCTAAGCAGGCTTGAATCCCAAGGGTGCATTTCATTCAAAGAATACTCATAATGGGTTAAATATAACAATCGGTTCTTCTCAGAACCGATTGTTTCGTCAACAACCCAAAAATATCATTGTTATTGTCAAATTGCTTATATCTTCGGTTATAACAAATATATCGGTCTGTGGTTTTCACTATTTTGCTTGATTTTTTATACTTTTTCTAAGCAGCTAAAAAATTATATGTAATTTCATTTAAAAAATTTAAGAAAATTGAAAAAGTTTGACGACTTTTTATAGCGCGCGCTCTGGCGGCCAAAGTGGCAATCATAACGGCCAATATTTTATAGTAGGTGTTAATGTAAATCAAGAGCTAGCTATTCAATTGCAATTTAAGCGTTGAATTTGGTTAAGCCAATACAGAGCTATTAACAACTTTTTGAACCGTTATTTGACTTTCCACCACCACTTTATTCGACTAGCTAGAACAATAATATAATAGGATTAAGGTATTTGCAACCTACCTTAGCCTGTCCTAAACTGCTAAAAATCCGTATTCAAAATTTACTATTGCAATTTCGCCCTCTTGCGGCCATTTTGCAAAATTGTAAGTTACTTCCAGCCATTTCCCTGAGCCACTTTACTTATATATTTTTTTACTTCAAATCGATACGACTAATAGTTTGTGAGATATGGCCGACCACCTCTCTTAGTGGCCCACCCTGTACATTTGAGATTTCATTGAAATATAGAAAATTGATTTGTTATGAATTAATGTTTTGGTAATATAAGTTAAATTGGATTAGGATTATGTGCCGATATGTATAATGAGACTGACACTGGATACATTTCCGTTGGTTTCGAGCTATTTGTACATTATTCTGGACATAAATAAATGGCCTTTTTAGAAAGTGAACCATGGAAGGAGAAATGTATGCAATTTTCTCAAAAAATGCTTGAATTCAAGAAGTTTCAGATTTGCGTGGTTTTGTTTTGAGTTGCTAAATCCGCTTGAACATGACGCTGCTTTTTTCGAGGTTTCTCAAGAACCATTCGAGCCACAGAATTCTTTTTGGCATCGTTGGATAGAGAATTGAAAAATCGATTCAGTCGTAACAACCTGAGTGAGGAAATTCGAGTAGTTTTGAGCCAGAAATCGAAATTGGAATATCACACACTTAGGTGCAAGATTATGCCAAAATTTCATGTTTTCCGTCCCATTTTTGCTCATTTTTCGGAGGCAAAATGAGCAAGAACGCTCATTTGTACATCATTCTACACAGAAATAAATGGTTTTTTTAGAAAGTCAACCATGGATGGGAAAATGTTGGCAGTTTTCTCAAAAAAGGCTTGAATTCAAGAAGTTTCAGATTTGCGTGGTTTTCTGTTGCACCATTCGAGCTACAGAATTCGTTTTGGCATTGTTGGATTGATAATTGACCCCCATGACCCCCCCCCCATATACACGTGAATATAAGTTTTAAAAACTCAACATGTTCTTATTATCCGATTTTAATTAAAAAGAAATATTCACATTTCAATATTGGCGCAATAATTATTAACAATATTGAGCCATCCAGTATGTTGCATATAGCCAATATTGTACGAATATATTTTGCTACCTGGGATATTTATCCCAATATTTACTGAATATTGGGGTAACATATTTCACCAATATGTAATAATGTTCACATTTCAATATTGGCGCAATATTTATTAACAATATTGAGCCATCCAGTATGTTGCATATAGCCAATATTGTACGAATATATTTTGCTACCTGGGAATAGTTGAAACTGGATAAACCCCCACCCGTTGTACAAACATTGAACATTTTCGTCCGAAACCTTTGCTTTGAATCCAATCGGCGTTTATATTCAAACATGAATACTGAAAATCCGGAATTTTGTTATGAAGTGAATGATATGTATGAATAATATGAAAAGGATGAAGTATTTAGATCATTGGTTATTTCCAGCCATTTCCCTGAGCCACTTTACTTATATATTTTTTTACTTGAAATCGATACGACTAATAGTTTGTGAGATATGGCCGACCACCTCTCTTAGTGGCCCACCTTGTACATTTGAGATTGCATTGAAATATAGAAAAATGGTTTCTTATGAATTAATTTTTTGGTAATATAAGTTAAATTGGATTAGGATTATGTGCCGATATTGTCGATATATATAATGAGACTGTTGGTTTCGAGCTAAGCCTTTCAGTGAAATCATTCGCAATAAGACCGGACCTGAAATGGTAATAAGGCATAATCGATAGATTGAAACAGTGTGGCTGTATCTGCATGCACACACACGGATTTGGGGGACCGAGTGTCAAGGACCGCCAGAGGCTACCCGAATTTCCAGGGGCCGACGAAGAGGTGGAACAAGGAATTGATTATACGACAATAGGAAGTCCACTTAAATTGCTTTGCGTTCGCTTAAATGGTCCATTTAGTCGGAAAACTTGATTCGAGAGGGACGCTGTATATAATGCGTGGCAAGAGAATAGGTTCTGTGAATGGAGCAAGCCAGAACTTTTTATTCAAATGGATATCATTGGAAAAAGAGAGTCACCCCTTATCGCATGAATAGTTGCCTCATTTGAGGATTATTTTTCATTTTCTTTTGCTCGCTTTACTAATAGAGACGAACCTGAAACTACAGTCTAATCAATGGGAATTTGGTAACTGCGTAAATATGCGCACTCAATTTCCAGTCACTTACGCTGCGAAAAACGACAGCTCGAAGTTAATCTACAGCACGTCATCAGAGAAACATATTTCAAGTTAGTGTGACAAAATTAATGCATCCCAATAAGAATAATGATCATGCAAATGACGTTACATGTAGTGGAACATTTCCTTAATATCTGAGACAGAGAAGGGTCCTGACAGGACAAGAACAAGATAACGCAAAAGGAGGAAGGACGGGCCGTGCCTTCTCTAAGGATTCGTCCTTGCGTGTGACCAGAGGGCCAGATAAGGCCCGGCCAGGCCAACGATGTTCAGATCCTGGCTTATAATTTGCATGCGGCGGAAGCCATTTACCATTGTTAGCGTCTTCATGTAAAAAAAAACTTTTATTTGCACCATTTGGAATCAAGTCCAGATTTATGTCCAGTTTGATGGTGCAAACCGAAAAACTATTAGCGATGTACACCACACGCACATTTTTTCCATTTTAAACCTTAGAAGAATGTTCTACCTTAAAAAACTACGAAAAATAAAATTGCAGTAAAAAACTCGTGAATAGCAGATAGATTCTTTTGGAACAGTTCTCAAGTCACGTTTGGTGAATGTGCACTGAGCATGAAGTAACCCATGTAGCATCATATATCGGGTACATATTCATATGAAATTAAAAAAATGATCGTCGTTTTGTGCAAGGGTGGCGCAAGATTATTGCAAAATTTCATGTTTTTCGTCCCGTTTGTATGTTCCTCGGAAGCAAAATGAGCAAGAACGCTCGTTTTTACATCGTTCCAGAGATAACTAAATGGCCTTTATTCGAAGTTTCTCAAGAACCATTCGAGCC
>NW_026018165.1:12087399-12230474 GCF_020466585.1 Dendroctonus ponderosae | reverse complement strand
AAATTTGAATATCACACACTTAGGTGCAAGATTATGCCAAAATTTCATGTTTTCGGTCCCATTTTTGCTCATTTCTCGGAGGCAAAATGAGCAAGAACGCTTATTTGTACATTATTCTAGACAGAAATAAATGGCCTTTTTATAAAATGAACCATGGATGGGGAAATGTAGGCAATTTTCTCAAAAAATGCTTGAATTCAAGAAGTTTCAGATTTGCGTGGTTTTTTGTTTCCACCATTCGAGCCACAGAATTCGTTTTGGCATCGTTGGATAGATAATTGACCCCCATGACCCCCCCCCATATACACGTGTTTATACACGTGAATATAAGTTTTAAAAACTCATAACATGTTCTTATTATCCGATTTTAATTAAAAAGAAATATATATATTCACATTTCAATATTGGCGCAATAATTATTAACAATATTGAGCCATCCAGTATGTTGCATATATCCAATATTGTACGAATATATTTTGCTACCTGGGAATCGTTGAAACTGGATCAACCCCCACCCGTTGTACAAACATTGAACACTTTCGTACGGAACCTTTGCTTTGAATCCAATCGGCGTTTATATTCAAACATGAATACAAAAAATCAGGACATTTGTTATGAAGTGACTGTGCTGTTATGTGTAGTTCAGTGATAAAGTTTGGAGAATGAAAAGGATGAAGTATTTAGATCATTGGCTTTGGAAGTGAAGCGAAATATTTCGGATTTCGTTTTTCGCTAAAATTTCTTTTTCTTGTCAGAAATATGTTTTGTTCCTACTTGCCCTTTACTTGCTTATTACCCTTGGACAATACTTCCAGAGTAGTGATACGCCAATTTAAATCACCGTACCGTCATCAATAAAGTCACCAAACCAGTTGCAGCTGAAATGCTTCAAAAACTTGAAAAATAAAGGAAAATTATCTTCTCATTCTCTTTGGATCTAGTTGCTGTCGGATATTTTCTATTACTGCAATATTGGCGCATTCAATATTTCAACACCATCTTAGCTACAGATATTTTTTTCTTGCATTTGAGAATGTAGCTAGATTAAGTTCAGGTTTGAAGTGCATCCTTTAACTATATTTTATGATTTAATCCCTAGCCAGAACTTCCATTGCATTTGTAGCAGGTAAACGTATAACAATAAGCATTTGAGAGATCGTAAAGATTAGAACCTTTAGCCCTTCCGCTTAAATCCAAGATGTACATCGTATTTATAATAATATCCAAAGGCTATTCGAAGTTGCTCCCCTCATTCCTTCGTGATTATGTTGTGTGTGAAAAGGGCACTAAGGATCCCACGCGACTCCTTTAACCGCAGTTAGTGGAACGAATCCTGTGAGGATAATTACTTTAGGACAATAGAAACATGGCCGTTTTCGTGGGATACATTTGAAGACTTTACAGCACTGCTTTTCTTAGAGGAAAATCACAACTAATAGCAAAACCTGAATGCTCTACTCTCAGTCCTGTTTTCAATAATGCATATCTCGAAATTCACATACTAAATCATACAATAATGCAGATAGTGCCGCAGACTAAACACTTTGCAGGCTTCAATCTCCGACCGCATATATTATTGAGCAAAGCGTAAATTTCTCGGTAGCCAGACCACATATCAGGAGATCTCCATTCCTGTAAGACGACCGCGGGAAGGACGGCAAATCCTGTAATACATATTCAGCAGCAGGAATAAGAGAGAACAATCAATTCCTCGCTTGTCATGAACGTCTAGCCCAGATACAAATGGTGTGTGTTAAGAAATGTATATGTAACTGGGTCCAGATCCTGCAATGTTGGGCGGAGTTTAAAAGATTTATATATTCAGTACCTGTATGTTACTAGTGAATATACAATTCGTCTTACTACCCGCATTCTTTACTTTTTTATACATAGTTTTCTTATATTACCGTTTTTGTTCGATTATAATTTATTTCATACATTTCTAAAATAATTTGAGAGAATTGTAAAAAAATAAGCTACTGGGTCTAAACCTAAAGCAAAACTCGATGGTTATGAGGGGGTGCTACGTGCAAAATAAACACGCATAACTTCTCGAAGTCTTTATTAAACGGAATTAAAACTGCTTGCAATGAATTCTAGCCCATTTTGTACAAAACACTGAAGTACTCTTTTTCGGGGGGTTTGCACATTATTTGCCCTATGAATGAGTACATTTTGAAAATTATTGAAAAATGCAATTTAATTTTACATTTTACATGTAAGCCTGGTTGGAATTAATGTGGAAAATTGAAAAACACATTTTGATCCTAATTTGTTTTCATATTTTTAAAATTTAGTATCTGCTACAAAACTTTTCGAAATTAAATCTAGGAATTTTTGATTGGCGTTTTTCGTAGATGAGGTTGACTTAAGCGTTGATGAGCAATTTTAAATTTTGAAATGTTTATAGAATGTACCTACTTCTTATGTGTACTAATGAAGTTATATTTTAGTAAATTTATCCGTGTTCAAAACTTAAAAAGCCAATTTCATATTATGATTGTAATTCCAATTTACAAGGTGAAAAGCTTCGAAAAACTTTGTTTAGGATATGCAGAGTATTATTACGTCTGTGTATATTTAAGCAGAAAATAGTGCGCGTCAATTTGTTTTCTAAACATAAACATATATGTGGTTTCTATGTTCAACTTAGAAAAGTAAAGCTCTTTTTAGATCTGTTCACGTAAAACACGGTGTTTGAGACAAACTTTTGATTCGGTAAAATTATTACTTAAGTTCAGCCTGAAATATTAACGGTATGCTAAATAGGTCCAAAAATTTATAAAAAATTGCAACTTTCGATTGTTATCCTGCAAACATATACAAATTTTGCTAATTCAATTAGAACAACCCAATATTCCAGTAAAGTACTTAATTTTAATTGTTTGCTAGCTGCGTATAAAACGAGTTTCTTTTTTATCATAGTGTCCATGAAACATTCAATATTCCAACATTTTCAAATGATAACTGCTGGTAATTTCTATATCGCTTTCAAGGGTGCTGGTCCAAAAGCAATTGTTCTTTTAAGCAGATAATAGCTAAATTGGGAAATAGCTAATTTGTGTGAAAGATTCTTCAGAAGAAGTTCACTACAGAGCATCACACAAACAATATTAGGCTACGCTTTCGCATTTTTTGTCATATACTAAGTACATTTATTATGTATCTGATAGATTCACATTCACTTACCTTTGGCGCATTGTTGAATACTACGCAACGAAAATATTTAATTGTATACGCGTTTGTTACTCTTTATGTAACTGGTTGATAATTTGGTAAATATTTTTTAGCTCGTAAATTCTTCGAGTTCTGTTTAGTTTAGATATTGGACATGGAACCTGGATCACCGCACTTAAAAATCAATAGAAAATAGAAAATTTAAATAAAAAGTAGATGCTTTTAATTCAAAATATGAAGTTGATGATTTTAACTAATTTTTGAACCAACTTCTACAAAAAAATTTGGTGTGCTAAAAATATCATTAACAAAGAAAAATTGACGGATATAGGCGTATTTCCAAAAGAACAGTCCGAAATATTTTAAATGAATTTAAGCGATACTTCTGAGACTGGGAGTGTAAAAAATACAAACCTCATCTAAGCTATTGTACATTACATGTAGCAAAATTATAAACTGTTTAATTACTTAAATAAATAATTAGGTACGCAAACTGTCGATTTTCTTTAACGCAATGCAAATGTTATTTCTTTCTGGAATTTAGTGGTAAACTGAAATATACAGAACATCTGTTATTAATCCAGTTTGTGCCGCTGATATGACAGTATTAAGTGAACTGCTATCCAATTTATATACGTGCACCGCTTTTAGTCTGAGCTGAAAAGTGCAATTGTTTTGATGTATGGAGTTGCTCAAGGGACACCGTGCATATAGAATATCAAATTTGTTTAAATCTGCTAATTCCGATAATTAAACTATCAAAGACATAGAGGTAGATTATCAGAGCCAAGACGAATAGAAGACATTCATACGCAATTAGCACAATAAATTTCAATTTGAATTCATGAAAATTTTGGCCTAAACGCACAAAATACCGCTTCTGCTTGTCATTACTTTTGCCCTTACGAGTGTTCAAAGCCATCAACCACCAACCAAACGTAAACTGTTGAGCTTATTCAACAATAAGCATATCTTCTGTATGTATGACAATAAAATCTTTATGCACATATAAATTGGAAGGTTGACGCTTGGGCTTTAACGTCTTAGTCCTCCGGGACAAATACCGGGACACCACTATCCTTATGGGATATCGATTTTGGCAATATCGGAATAAGGACTTAAATGTCATTTGCATAGGTTAATATCGGGGTCCAAGTATTTTGTCGGGTGGAAAACTTACTATTTGAATTAGGCATGACGGTTGGCTCGCAAAAGTTTATGAGATGTACACTGTGTGCTGGTATTACCTTATTCTTTTATAATATTATAATAACTATTTACAACTATTTCAGTTGCAGCATCATCGGTGAGGTAAAGGTTTTATAGTAAAACTCTAGATTGAAGTTTACACAGGGAAAGCGCCAGAACAACAGCTCTGAGCTTCCGCACAGCCCGAAGGCTCAGAACTGATAGTCAGAAGCATTTCCCAACCTTCATCTGCAACACCAAAAAGGTAGTTAAAACATTGGAAAAATTGGAATTTACCGACGATTTTCAGTGATTAGTTACTTACCATTATAGAACCATGGTGCCAACTGAAGTTATCCGGGATTGTGTGTTGGATTCATAATATGGATAATCTACTACAACTAAAGAGGTACTTTTAACTTGACATAAAACCCAGAAAAACATGCTTCCGACCGGTCCACCTTGGCTTCAACTTCCGCTACTATTTAGACTTATATTTCATAGTTCCGGTATTCAAATTTATTGATGTTCGTATTCGGAAATCTGTACGTGGAGTCGCTGAGACCCAAGTAAAACGACCCGGCGAATTTATCAGAGATGATGTGCCCATTCAGAGAATATTTTTTGCCCACCGAGAACGGACGCATAATTAATCCTAGGCCGTGGCCCAAGACGCTAGAATTTCAGATATTCATTATAAGATAAATTTGGGGTGTCGTATACGCCCTCATTAATCTTGGCACGTCGTCTTTAATATCAACATACATCGATTGGCCCCACATACGCCTTGCACCGTTACTAGGATTTACATGGGATTTGAACCTGGCCTGATTGCCGAAGTTCAACTAAAGTGAAATGTTCTACCTTTGATATAGTTTGTATAATTTATATTAGCTTTATGTGATAGACGGTAATTAATATTATATCCATTATAATCAATTTTACCATTTTGCGTTCAGTGTAGAAAATCAGTTCCGACTTTGTCAATTTTTAATGTAAAGGGAGTCCCATCTCTGATATTTTTATGGAGTATTTCCTAATTGTCAGTTATATCAAAAAAGGAGTAAAGGGGTCAAATGATCTTGTTAAGTTAAACTTAAAACAACTTGTTTTACGTCAAACTTTGGATATTGTGATGCTTGGATGGTCTCCCGCATTCAGGATAACTACATCGTATCATTCTCCCGATATTTCAGAAAAGAAAATTTTTTGAAGAACTTTTACCAACAATAGCTGGGGAGACAGACATTTTTTGTTAATAAAAGTTGGGTCAGATCGTCTTTTTTGATCCAAAGAATATCGCAGTTACCTTTTGATCATGTGCTTACGGGACATCCTGTATAGCTGGCGCAAGAAAGTAAATTAAAAATCTGCACAAACTGAAACAAAATGGAAGTTTCATATAAGGATTAAAGTAGGTAACTGAAATGTTCGAAAACTCCCTTTCAATGCACTTTTCAGATGCCTTTCGAACAGATTTTAAGGCATTTATAATGTGAAACGTTATTTCTGCAAAGGTTTTTTGAATTATTTGATTAATTTGTTCTAGATTTAGATTAATTCATTAAAAATTGAATTTTTCAACATTCCCTAAAAAAAATCTGGAGGTGTTAAATCGGGTGATCGTGATAGCCACCTTAGAAATTCATGTTCCTATAGCCAACGGTTAAAAAAAATAAGCGATGCACGACTTTATTTTGAAACAAAAAACAACTTATATTTACTCCGAACTGAACTTATTTGTGAACAGATCGTACAATGTCGAGATTTGTGGAATTTCAATTTGGTCGATAACGAAACTCGCAATTAGTAATTCTAAATTCATGTGACCAAATTTTTTGTGTGAAAATAACGGTCTTCTATAGATTTATTTAAAAACCAGTGGCAAAATTCCAACCTTCTCCCATTATTTCCATGGTGCAAATATTTACAAAATTAGCTGCATATTATTCGACAATCGTTATAAAGAGACTTTGGTATCAATTGTTTTTTCCTATCTTTTTTGACTAAGAAAACATATGGTCCTTTGGCTACTGCTATTCTAATAAAATAATATCAATCTAATATAATAATATTATATAATTTGCAGTACTCTTTTCGGCATAGCTATCAATTTGGGATAAGAAATTCAATATTCTAGCTTAAACAAAAAATATCCAACCGTGAAAGACCGAACGTTTACCAATTACATTACCTTTTCTAAAGTCCCTTCAGCCAATAAACAGTTTAAGTCTCACTGGGTGCAATCGACTAAAGTAAATATAAATCCAAAGTAATACCGATCTAAGTTACACTGACTGCAACACAATAAATATACGAAAACCTCAAAAAGCCCATCACATGTCTTACGAAGTGATTTTTGGTAAAGGTCGATCGACTCCACTCGATGCTATTTCTCCGGTAATTGCCTCAGCTCCCAGATCCACAATAAATGTTATGTGTTTTTAATTATACCTCGGAATAATTTAATGGTAATTAAAAAAGGCCCTTTTTAACTAATGGTTTAGGTACATCAAATGAGCTATTATTTAAAGCTTACCTTACAGCTCGAGCGATTAAGCATGTGAATCCCAAGTTAGAAGCGAACGGAAGAGGTACAATGGAAGATAGAAACCATACAAATGACAAAAGCGTAAAGTAACAAGGATGCAGAAGTATATCTAGAAAATGTCGATGTGTTTTAGCAGTCTGTAGCCAGATTTGTTCTCAGATGTGATTGTTTATAACTGAAAATCTAATGTATATACCAAGTGCTTTTATTTCAAAATGAGCATCAATAAACAATTATTAAACGCGGCCATTTACTATTTTGAATGAAAATTCCGCTTTTCCAAATATAAGGACGGGCACCGAAACCAAGATTTTCAATGGATCTACGTATGCCTTTGCACCCATTTGCTCCCAGCCACACCTAAATAACTTTTTAAGCACACTACACTAAATACTCCATTGAAAGGCAATAAAAAATAAAATCGTTCCAGTTGTTTTCAATATAAATAATAAACAAATTGTAAATTGAAAATTAAAAACTGTATTTTCTGGCACGATTTACGGACTTTCGAATGAGCATTCGGGGAAATGTGTCTGCTTCTTTAAAAGCAATTTTTGCGATTTATAAAAAAACGTTCTGCAGTACTTTAGGTTTAGAAATTATCGTAAAAAGAGGGACAATTTTGCGGATGATGTTTTCGAATATTTTATAACTGTTTGAGCATGAGTACCGCATTATTTAGGTTTAGTATACTAATTTCCCGGTTTTGGATTTTCACGAATCATTTGAAGATCAGGCCAAATAGAATATCTCAAAACCAATAGAACTACAGGTTTCCTAATATTGTCGTTGTCGGATTTTTGTATTCTTAAATATATATCCGATTTACTAAAATTTTCAAGGATATCATTCCAGCAGATTAAAGATCATTTAAACCAGTAACTAACATTTAGTCCAAAATTTAGGATTGTGGGAAATATGTGTAGGATAAGTTCTTATTCCTATATGAATGAATTAGTGAAGAAACATATGATAAACTAGGAGGAATGATGTCATAAATTAACCAAAAATTATTTTCATTTTACTGCGGTTGCAAAAGTGCACTGGTTTTGGGAAGAAAGAAATATTGATATAAATCACTTGCTTGCACTTAATAAATCCTTTTTAGTGCAAGCAAATAGAAATGTTTGTGAAAGTGCTTTTTAAGCTTTATTTGTGGTGTACTGGACCACTGCGTCGGAATCTAGGGTGGAATTATTCCAGTTTACATACGGAAAAGTGTGGCGGATTAACGGAGAACACATTCTACGGATTAGAAAAGGCAAAATCGGTATCAAGGGGAAATTTTTCAATTTCAGAGAGATTTTGTACGGCTTTCCTTGGAAAGGATTTAGAATTTTTCAAGCCAATTGACCGTAACTGGATATGTATTTAAATCCGATTTTACTGAATGTACCTGTCTTATAAAACTTTATTGAATGGCTTTTTTACAATTAATTCCAAATCGAATTGAAGAATTAGAATCGTCCATGTGATTTTAAAGGTCATATGAATTTATTATTTTAAATGGAAATTTATTGATTTATAGCTTTTGGTACAATTATATCTAGCTTAAATTAACGACGATTAATAGTTAATTTAAACTCTAATTTCAATCCAAAATGAACTACAAATGTCCGTAAATAAAAACTATATTTTTATCCAGCTATCCAAACGTTCAACAAACCATTATAAACAACAGTGAAAATTTACATTTGTCGCATACGAAGGGCTCGGAAACTACCAGTTCAATTTTATAAGGGACTAGAGAAAACCGACCAGGTTATATTTTCTTGGGCATATTTTTGCTGGGTAGCTCCTAGCTTCAGTTTCGTATGTCATATATTTTTTCTTATTCGATATGCCAACGTTTACCTAGAAAACCAATGTTGAAGCACCTGTCCACAAGTTGATTTCTTTCCAAACTCTTCAAATGTAAAAAACCAAGTATTTTGTAGGATTTGTTAAAAATATGAAAGTTGTTATAGGACTAATTTTGAAAAACAATTCCACAGCGAAAATGTGTTCATTATAAATGGGAACTCTGGGCACAAATATGAAGTTTTTAATTTCTGATGGTTGCGCCTTCTCTCTGTAGATGGGAGTCAACTAACCAAAGTAATTTTTAAACTTGGATATGTTTAAAAATTAACCCAAATTATGTAATAAAATTTGCCTTCCAGAAGGACTAAACCATAACATCTAGAAGATGATGCAGATTTTAAATCGCTTAGTATATCTATACAAACTAATTTAACATCAAACACTAGTCAATCTCTCATGGCTGAGATAAACATTTCTTATATAAAAATTTTTAAATACTTTCAATGCATTAACGAGCTTGGAGAATACCGTATTACAGTTAGTTTTAATTATATTTTTTAACCAAAAAACAGTTTCAAGTTCAAAAACAAGAGGAGAAAACTGCACCAATTATTTTTGTTTAAATTTAAACATATGCAATCCAATGAAACAAGTAGAAACATTTAGTTTTAGCTTTGCGAGAGGCACCGCATTTATGGTATCATTCTCGATGATGGCGTTTACTCAAGAACAATGACTTTAACCTTCCTGAGAACAAATTATATTCCTACAATCCCTAACTCATTCGGGTCACGTCTGATCATACTGGCCATACAGAGCTGATATCGTTCTAAAACTAATTAATAGTGTATATTGCCCAGCACTGAAATAAGTTAAATTCCTATCACACTGACAAATTGGGGCCTAGTAGTGGGTGCCAGGTATCTGGAATTCGGCATCGGGATAAAATAAATTATATCCCATTCTGAACAGAAAACATTCTGACCAGGGACAGAGAACATGTGGTCAGGAATGTCTTCCCAACAGGCTAAGTGAAAAGGGTTGACTAATGTTTTCAGCTAACAAGATACGTTACCTAGCTTTCCGAAGAGTTTTAATTTCGGGATGTGTTGTGGTTTCGAAGGTATGCGAATGCCCTTTTCTGGTCTGCCCTCCATTTTATCTTTGCTTCAGTTCAATTTTGCTAGAAAAGAATTTCGACCTCGATGGGGGTATAATGAATAAGGGTATAGACATTAAACGCACAGAGTTTTAACCTCCAGTTGCCTTCCAATCTCTCAGGGCTTGCCTCAATAATTAGCAGATTTCCTTTAAATCATTATCATATTGGTCATATATCAAGCTTGATCCTTTAGACTTTCCACAGATAATTAGGGGTAAGTTGCGTGAAAACAGGCCTTTAAAGAGAAGTATTTAACTTGAGAATGTCTTACAATTCCAAACTAGAATTCCTTAACAAAGTCGAACCTCGTTTGTGATTATGTCGATCGTATATCCTACGGGCTGTGACGCAACCGTTCATAATAAATGGCAGTTTAGCATCATACATGTATGTTCGTGACCTATGTTTTGCTCAACAAAAGACATTAATAGAACATCACGATTCCTACAAAGCACAGGCACGAGCTTATTAATTTTATGAATTATGAGTGTCAGATATGATTCCTCTTTAAGCGAAACCTAGTAACATACTTGAAGACAATGGGATTTTAGTTCAGAGAATCCTGCATAGATAACAAGAAGATATTCAAATAATGCAATACTCGTTTATCAAAGAAAATTACTTAATTTTTTCACCGTATTTACAAGGGTAAATTGCCAATATCAATGGAGATCAATGAATTTGTTGTTACCGTAACGCTCGTGAAATCTAGCAAGTTCAAAGTTTAAAATTTTGAACAATTTCCACAATTTATTGTTTATTTGCGTTGAAAAGACTGATCTGCCATGTAGCTCAGAAAGTATAAGGGGCAACAACTGAATTGCCGAAGTCCGGTTTTATCTCGCCCTCAGCAATAGTCAATTATTTAAAAAACTACATTCTTTCCGTTCTACCCACGAGAACATTTTTTTCAATATCTTTCTTTTTGCATTAATCCAAAGATTAACAGTAAAACTGCGGTTAATAAACTTTTAATTGGATCACTCTGTATATGCGCAATTGGCTGAAACTTTATCTAATTTGAGTTGACAGTTTCGATGAAATAAATATCGTGAACATATTTTCTGAATGGTGTTCAAAAAGAAACTGTTGTTTCTTGTAAAATGTAAAGCTTTTGTCACAGTTATTTCAAATCGAGCGCTCTAGGCAATTTTGCCCATCGGATGAAGAATTAATGAAATGTCAATATTGTCAACGAAAAACTGTTCTTTATTGTCATCATTACCTTGAATTGATGTGTTTACAAATAAACATAGGAACATTTCTGTCTCAAACTCCAAACAAGTTAGTGCCTGTGTAAACACTTTATTGCACTATTCACAGGCAAGTTTTCGTATTCGGTTAATTAAGCTCCTGCTCAATTTGTACCGGTGTTCAGTACACCAGACGTTTAACGTCTGTGTTCTGTGTATCTTACATACGTGGTAGAATTGTGGTTCTTTCTCGGCATTTATTTGTTGCCTGGGAAGGGTTTTGCAATGCTCTGAGTACCCCTTGAAGGCTCTTCTGCAATTATCTCCAATACTTGTTCCTCTATGTTTGGAACCCGAGCACCTCCTGTCCTCCACCATCTTCCTAGAGCCAATCGTCCAGTGAATCAAGCCCTTTGTTGGAGTATGATCTAACAGCTTCTGCTTTGTTACTCTGGCTTTCCCAGATAACTATTGGCATATCTGCATATTCGAAATAATTGTACATTTTGTGAAAGAAGCATCAAATTAAGTCACAATTTGAAACTACTACTGCACACATTTAATTGAAAATGTATTGAATTCTGCTTCATTGGGAAGAGTGACAAATTTATAGTTCCAACAGTAAAATGCTTAATTATTTTCTGTCGCTTCAAACAGCTTTCAAAGAAGCTAATGAGAACGCAAGCAAACTACTACATAAAATGATGTTTGCCTTAAACTATTTTACCCATTTATTGATTAAGATTTCCAATACAAGTGGAAGTCGCTTTCAAGAGACTGTGACCAGGGATAACTGTTGTAATTTGGAATCGAAAAGATTGTACCAAGCTACGGGGTGGCATGAGAAATGTGAGGCAAAAAGTCTTCTACTATGGTCCTTTCTTGAGAATACAGAGAATGGCCGGGTAAAGGAAGTCGGCTCTAATCTACATACAAGGGTAAAAAGCGTTGCTCGGACGAACACTGCAAACTAGTCGCGGCCGAGGGTTGTTTTAGGCTAAGCAATCCGGCAGAGAGGTCCATTAATCTTGCCTCATCTTGTCCCCTATTGCATATTCACGTCCACACATCACGAAATCCCGGCCAGATCGGCACTTAGATATGAAAACAAGTATCGATGGTGGTTATGACTGCAAGTTATCACACAAAATTTTAAGTTATCATGCAAAGCTTGGCCATTTTTATCTTCGCCATTACTGAATCTCAGACAAACTATTAACAAAACGCAGAAACGACTTTCCAGCGAAAAATTGCAAAATTTTTTGAGACCTCGCGCAGAATGTCTGTTATCAACAACTTTAAGTACAACACAACAACACAACTCATTCTGGAATTCGTAATATTATATTGTCTGGACTTGGAATAACCAAAGAAATATTGAGGCTAGTGTGGGTATTCGAGTGCTTAACCATCGATGTAAATTTTTTTATCAAACAGATTTTTTCAACTTCTCCAGGACAGAAAACATACTAAAACCTTGCAGTTTAATAATTTTTAAGTATCAGCCCAAATTTAAACAATAAATTACCGCACATTTTTAAATTAGATATATATTTACCTGTGTATCATACACAAATCGATTTATTTCAAAATTTGAAATGCACACATCGAGTACCTCTATCACACTTTCTTCCGTCTGGATGTTGTCTCAATAAGCACCCTTAATGTACTAAAATTTTTACTTGGTACTGTTTCGGCTTTGTCGAAATATTTTGCCCACATATAATGGAATAATTAGTTAATTTAATGAAGCTGCTATCGGTAGAACTGCTGATGAAGGAAAAAACTACTGTTCCCAATTGAATAGCTGCTAATAAATGCTGAATTCCATCTATTCAGGCCTTGATATTTCTGAACATTTGGATCCAAATGGATAACCTGATCAGTTACTTATAGATAAATTTCAGACTTTTCCTATATGAAAGACTGAATATTAACTTTTCTGACCAGTATAAAATACTTATGATCGAGCGCAGCCCTTCCTAGCAGAAATGTGGTTAATATTGGAAGAAAAGATGAATAATGAAATAATGCACGTCAAGAAGTATAGCAACCTGATCCCTATTACTAATCTTTTTGGGTCAGAATTCACAAAGACTGCAGAATATTTCGTTGCATTTTATGATGATAATTAAGAAACATTATTTCTAGTGAAGAGGTGTTTTAAAAATCGGCAAACTATCAATTATTGCCATTAAAAATCCATGAGCATACTATCATTAGTCATTGAAAAAATTGTTCCACAAAACTGCGACTTCTATTTACTTTCTACTAGTCTAGTTAGAAATGTAGGCAAACTAGCAACTTTTTTTTATCTAATCTATCTCAAACGGTTAAACCGATAGTGAATGAAAAATGCTATAAACGCAGCAATGGAAAACTATAATTGCCAAAATATCGAAATGTTTGATATCGATAACCACAGCCCGTGAGTTCAAGTCCTCATGCATGCCAAGTTAAGAGTTAAGACGAAGGACGGAGAGGACACGGCCTTTCTGAGATTGGGGTCTCAAACCCGGGTTTTAGCAAACGGTCAGGGACTTTGCAGGGTTAATTAGAATAAAGGGATCTGGACTCAAAAAATTTAAATTGGTCCTCCTTAAGTCGGGGAATTAATTGATGTAAATGTTCGGACCCGCTACGCACATTGTCTTGTGTCTTCTGCTCGTTTGCGACGCCAAACTTAGTATAGTATTAATGTTGATTTTGTTTTACATCGGAAACCAACATGTTCCAATGACTGTTACAAATTTAATTTGGTCCATTAGCAACGTTATACGCTGCATCATCCAGTTTTAATTACCTACCAACATAGTAATAAGTTTATGAGCAATTGAAGACTACCGGCTAATTAAAGATGAAGGCCACAAAAGACAGTTTTTACCATTTAGCATGCAATACAGATAATATCAGATTAACAGTGACAAGGATAATGTATTTCGTATAGGTAATAATTTATTTCTTGCGAAATACGCTGTGGATCTAATCGAATATGGTGTAAAAGAATCGATTATAAAATATTAAATAAAAAGCGAAAAACTCGTATAATAATCTAATAATCTAAGTTTCTTCTAAAATACTTTTTTTAAATTTTGACGGATTCTTCAGTGAGTTTTGAGAATGTTTTATTTAGTAATTAATCTTACGCAATTTGGGATTTTGCTGTATGACCTTTTTTGTTGTGCCTGGTTTCAGTCTATTAATGATGGACAGTTCAATTCATCGCTTTGTAAATTCTTCTAGTCTTAGTGCTGTTACCTTTGCCTTTGTAAGTTGGCAATCGACATCGTTTTGCTCTCTTAGAAATTTGTGTTACGGCGTTTTGACCGTGCGTTGTAAATTAGAGTTTCCACCTTCAGTCACCTTTGCGGTTGTGTCATGGACGATCAATGTAGTGTCGTCTGCATATTGAGTTTTCTGATTTGTATACATGAATTGTTAATTTTAACTGGTTAAATAAAAAATGTGAAGGTCCATTATTAATTTTGAAAAAACGGATGGTTCGAATAGTGCGACTAATTAAAACAATATGTTGAAATTGATCCAGATTCTATGAGAAGCTGAAAAATGGTAAATGCAAATATTTACTGCGCCAAGCCAATTTGGTGGTAAGGGCGTACTTCCAGTCCAAGTTGACTTTATTTAAAAGTAATGGTTTTGAGAATAACATCGTCAGAGATTAGAAGAAATTTGTCAGATTTTAATCACTGTATGATAAGGTAAATTGATTGGACACCACTTGTTACCTTGTCTCAATATATCAATATCAATTCTTCTCACATTTCTAACGTAAGTTACTTCGTCAAAATTAAAACTTTTGAACAGATTAACTTAACAGACTTGGTGTTCGTATTACCTACAACTATAAATTGTCACAAAAATGACTAGGACCCTTTCTATATGAAGAGAATGGAGTTAGAAAAATGCTTCAGATGAGATATTAAATCAACTAAGAGATATGTTTAAATAACCACATCAAATACTGATAGTTGGTCAGATAGCTCAAAATAATTGAAACAGCTAAAAGTACAGCTAGTAACACTAGAAACATTTTAATAGTATGTACCAATGCAAACATTTGTTTGCAGCTATATGGCTATCTACAGACTTTACATATAAAGCGACTATTTTATCAGCTAACTCTATATAAGATACTAATATACACATGTCTGATGATGTATTATTTGATCATAACTATTTTCAAATCACGATATGGGAGTTTTCAACTGAGGAGATATTGGTAACTATTTATCTCAATTAATTTATTTCATCAGAGGAGTTTATATTAATGGGACCATCACAAATCCAATTGAAAAGCAATACATTTTCCAAAAAAATTAAGGTATGCTAAATAAACATTTGTTTGCAGCTATATGGCTATCTACAGTCTTTACATATAAAGCGACTATTTTATCAGCTAACTCTATATAAGATAATATACACATCTCTGATGATGTATTATTTGATCATAACTATTTTCAAATCACGATATGGGAGTTTTCCACTGATGAGATATTGGTAACTATTTATCTAAATTAATTTATTTCATCAGAGGAGTTTATATTAATGGGACCATTACAAATCCAATTGAAAAGCAATACATTTTCCAAAAAAATTAAGGTATGCTAAATAAACATTTGTTTGCAGCTCTATGGCTATCTACAGTCTTTACATATAAAGCGACTATTTTATCAGCTAACTCTATATAAGATAATAATATACACATCTCTGATGCTGTATTATTTGACCATAACTATTTTCAAATCACGATATGAGAGTTTTCAACTGAGGAGATATTGGTAACTATTTATCTCAATTAATTTATTTCATCAGAGGAGTTTATATTAATGGGACCATCACAAATCCAGTTAAACAGCAATACATTTTCAAAAAAAAAATCGAATTATGCTAAATAAAAATTTGTTGGGCGCAGATAAGGGAACAAACTTCGGAATCGAAAACGATTCAATTACGACAGCAACGAAATGATTCTGAGAGCAGCGGCATTCTTTAGCAGGTTTTGTTCGCTGACCCTCGAGAAGCTGACCTATCCCAAGGGTTGGCGAGCGGATCGGTCAGTGAAAAAATAATGGAGCCAAAGAACGAGAGCAAGCCGCCATCTCCGGCATTTTTATTGCGTACAAACAAGATTTATGAGAGCCGGAAGGTTACGGCTAAGCTCCTCGTATTTACGATAAAACTTCGCGAACGACTAACTTTCGGTGTATTCAACGACTGGAGACACCAATTTGAGTGGGTAGATGCTCATCCGAATATTATAAATATTCTTAAAGTTGCAACTGGTGAGTTTTTCACAGTTCAATAGAATTTCTTCCTGAAGTTTTGAAAGGAGTGGCTTGCAATTTCAGGGGGAGTTTGCTTAAAACTTACACTGTACCATCCGTACACTGCACAGGTACAGTAAGCTATCCGATGTTCTATATATAGAGATAGAAAGCTTAGTTATAGCTAAGCTATATTTTATAGTATTCACAAAAATACTCAAAAATATTATTTTATTGCTGAATTAAAAATAAACCAAAATCTCTTACTAACACAGTAAGTAATAAAACGTACATAAATATTTTCTAATTAATTAATAATGATGTAAACAAGTGACTATTTTCAGATGTCTCCATCTCAGGCACCATCAAGAGCGGTTTCGAAAATTGAAAACAACAAACATGTTTAGAAAAAATTGAAAATTGGAATCGCGAAACATGAACTTAAACTGGGGGTACTGGGAGTGCCTGAGATCAGCATGTCTCAGAATTTTTCCGTCCATCCTCATATATTCCTCCAGATAACATCTCCTAAACATCCTCATACATAAAACATTATTTTAGATCTCCGTAGCTAGATATTTGTATTCCCAGATATTCGAATTTGGAAGCTTCGTTCATTACGATTTTGCATCGTCTGGGTTTCCTTTGCTACTACGAGCGAATTGGTCTTAGATGTTGATATCTGCATACTGTAGGTTTCTGTCGTTGTTTTAAAGGTATGGACCAAGCGCTGTAGGTTATCTTTATTATTGGAGATCAGAATTGGGTCGTCCGCATAATAAAGAATTTTTATCTTTTCTTCCAAGCCCAAATCCGCGTTCTACCTTTTTGTATCTCCTATAATTTTGTCCATTAATAGATTGAATAATAGTGGATTTTATCTCCCTAACGTGTTCCAGATTTAATGTCTACTTCCGATGTCGATTCATCCTCGACCTTAATTTTAGTTTCGTTGTCTGAGTTGATGTCTCTTATCATCTCTACTGTACTTCCCCATAAGGCAGATTATCTAGGGCTTCTTCTAAATAATTTTGAAACAGATTCAAGTCTTGACCGGTTTTCAAATTCTGCTTGGAAAAGAAGGGACCTATTATTCATGTTCCCAAAATTCCAGTGCAGATATTACATCCGTATCTACGTTGGTGCCTTAACCCTTTGTATAAATGAGGATTTTCCTTCCGTCAAAAATGTAGATTTCTCCTGTTGAACAAAATATTCCAGGAAGCAAAATTTTTATCAGATCATATTATTTGGCAAAAAAATGTTCGTTAGTTTGACATTTTTTATCCACACTATTTTTTTTCGATACAATACTGGCCATTTAAAATCAACGTGCTGGTTGAGATTGCCAAGGTGCAGGATTCCAGACCAACTTGCGGATTGTTCGTTTCTCTGGTTGTTTCCTTTCCGAGTATTTGTTCAAGTACAGTCGCTCCCCAATACTACCAATACAAATATAATAATATATAAAAATGTGCTGTATTTGAAAATCTTCCTATTACCCTCCATTATTTACGGAGATAAAACACTTTTTTTTCGTATAGGAAATTTTGTAGTTTGTTAAAACGTATACTAATTTACTCTAGCTACATTTTTGTTTTTAAACGCAAAAATGTTCACAATGGTGTTCAGAATTTTCAGAAAACTGTTCAAAAATGAGCAAAATATAATTAAACCTTGACATATAATACATCGTTGAATTAATTGAAAACTGTTAAAAAATGAGCAAAATATAATTAAACCTTAACATGTGATAAATCGCTGAATTAATAATGATAAGATTTTTGAATTTGCTAATACACAGCCGTATTTGAAAAAAAACGAAATTGATTATGGTTTCTTGGACGCGAAATGTCGAAGTATAGAACTGATGAACGCTAACAATTTATAAAATCGAAATTCCGAAATTTCGTGTTTTTTTTTAAATAACCCAGAAAAAGACATATTAATCAAACCTTTTAAAGCTCCATGTTGTTAGCCTTCTAATTGCGCTAATTTTTCCTCATTTAACCAACATCGTATAAATTACGGGGTAAGATATCCACATACTGGCCAATTTTATCTTGGATGCAGTATATTGTCGGCAGTTAATTAGTGTTTCTGTGTCTTGCGATGATAGAAAAACTCTTTTATTGGTATGGTGTTGTAGTAAATGGTGTTTGTTTCACCTGGCCATATTTACATTTCAACTGAATATAAGTTTTGATGAAAGGTGCGAATTCTGTGAAATTAAATATAAAACGTTTTTAATTACTGTAAGACCAGATGCTTTTTAACAATTACTTATGCATTACTATAATTTTCATTAAATAAATTTGAAAATGGAATTGAGAAAGCAGGTTAATTACTAAAAGCAATTTCCTAAAACAAACCAAGAAACATATTCACTGCTAAGGAGCGATAAAGATGGCAATTATAGTTTAGTAACGTGCACGTCAATGTTGCAGAGCATGCAACACTAGGGTGTAACACTCTGCGAAACTGTCGGACATGGCCGTTTTCGAAGCATAAAATGCCAATTAGACCGATTGTTTTCCAATTTGCTTAATAGTGTGTGTGAGCTTTGTCTGAAAGGAGTAATCGGAAATGAATACACTCACTCGTGCAGTTAGTATTTCTGTATTTGTATCGAGATTTATGGCCTCGTTGCCGGTTCATTGCAGCTATGATTTGTATTTGGACATCACCAGAATTAGCCTACAGGCCAATAGTTACATTAACTAACATCCTAATGTTCCATTTTACCATGATTTGAGCAAATAATGCAATGATTCTTTTGGAAACGCATGAAAATGACGGAAAATAAAAAAACACCTGCTTTTTTTAGGAAATATTTTAAAACCAAATTATATATAATAGTAGTTATATAAAACGAAAAACGTTAGTTCCAAAAAAAAAGTTTGCCTATTTTTGAGTTTCGAATTGAAAATCATATTTGCTTATGTTTTGTAGGCAAAATCGACATACGTAATTCCATCCTATGTCCGACTACATGCTGGGAGTGCATTCCTAAGCAGGGTGTCATACAAGTTTTCTTTCATAAATTTAATACATTTTGGGGTAAAAAAATAGTTTTTTATTCGGGATGAATTTCTAAAACTAATATCACTATAGAACCACATTAACGAGTACGTTCTAAGTCATGGGTAAAGACAAGTCTACTAGAAATAGCCCCCAGAGATGTTAAAGAATGGATAATTTGCGATATCGAAATAACCGAAAATAAATGTTTTTCGGGATAAGAAGCTTCATATGTTTGACCTGTCGAATTGCACAGCAATGCTGAATTAATATGGAGATTATATCGATTAATATAAATTTTGAAACCTTTGGATATGAGTTTCAAGTTCACTTTAAAGAAACCATTGTATTAAGCTAGCTAGTGAACATGTAAAGATATCCAAAAGCTTGTTTGGCAAAATCGGTGTTATTTTCCATTCGGTCCGATCTCCGATTGCCAAACTAGACTTATTACCATTTTAATGTCTCCATTGTGCCATTCGACGTTACAATTTGCTTAACACAGTCACGAACCCAAAGCAGTATGAATATTGAAAAGGATTTATATGTTATCCAGTGGTGGAGAATAGTTTTCTAACGGTTAAGTTATATAATCTACTAACCGAGCTCATATTATAACAATATCTCAAAAATTCATCTACCTCAAATACACATAAATGGATCATCCCTGACTACAATTATATGATTTTTGTTATTTTTCCAATTTTTAAGTGAACATAGAACTTTACGAAATTTTTAACACCGATATCTGGTGGAGCCAAGGTGTGGCGGTTGCTCGGTATGGTCAATAATAGGTAAAGTTCTTTGACTGCGGTAGACAACTCCAAAAACAATAATATAGTAAAAGCAACAATACAAATGTTCCAAACAATATCATTTAACATTTAGAGACGATAAACACTACAGAATAACGAGGCTATTCAAATTAGTCAACAGTACAACGTGCCACATAATTAATGGGATCAACGCATAAGAGTTGTTACTAGGTAAATACAACCGTTTGAGCCTAAACTTCCCAGAATATACTTGTGTGAATGTTTCAGTAAAATTATTTGACTTTAGTTTTAAAGACTAGATAACTTTAATTGATCTCGTAAGGGTTGAAATATCTAACATAAAGGTTTAGTTTTTACTTGTTAATGAAAATATGTTTTGTACATGTTATGTTCGCAGCGGTTCAGGCATATTTTGCATCAGGCAAACATGACGCTGCTTTTTTCGAAGTTTCTCAAACCCCATTTGAGCCACAGAATTCGTTTTGGCATCATTGGGTAGAGAATTGAAAATTCGATTCAGTAAGAACAACATGAAATTCGAGTAGTTTTGATTCAGAAAGGAAAATTTGAAAGTCAAACACTTGTGCAAAATTTTGCCAAAATGTTTTCCGTCTCGTTTTTGCTCGTTTCTCGGAAGCAAAATAAGCAAGAACGCTCATTTTTACACAATTCCTGAGAGAACTCAACGGCCTTTTTACAAAGTAAACCATCGATAAAGAAATGTCGGAATTTTTCTCAAAAAAGTCTTGATTTCGGGAAGTAGTAGATTTCCGTGTTTGTTTTTTTGATCGTCGATTTTGCAAAATCGACTCAAACATAACGCTGCTTTTTTCGAAGTATTGGCATCGTTGTCTAGAGAATTGAAAATCGATTCAGTCATAACAATATGAGTGAGGAAATTCGAGGAGTTTTGATCCAGAAAGCAAAATTTTAAATAATATACATTGAGCAGAGGCGGATCCAGCTTTCAAGTCAGAGGGATCATGTAGTAGAAATTCAGTCTTTTGTGTCTATGAAATTATTATTAGTCGAGATAAAGCCAGCACAAGGGGGGGAATGACCCTATGACCTCTTTGGATCGCCCTTGTGCCCACATCAGTGAGAATACAACATAAAACGTTTTTAGCCATTTCATATTAAAGATGAAAACTCTCTATTTATAAAAGAATCTAAAAACTTTTATATTAAGGTGGAAAGCAGCTAATTCGGCCATTTTTTCGGTGTAAAAATATCACGAATTTTAAGTAGCAACACGCCACTGACGATCTAGTTTATTATACTTGCAAAACGGAAAAATATTGAACCTAACTTTAAATGTTAGGCGATAACTATAGCCCTCGAAGATGGTATAACTAATTTAGAAATTTACATCATGTCGTGTAAACAAGTGAAACTTGATTCGTTTCGATATTTGATGGTCCCAAATCATGTAAAATTTTTATTTAGTTAACTATTACAGTTAACTGCCTAACAAACAACATCTGGTTATCCTTAAGCTGCGGTTTTTTCCTCTCCATCAGGCAAGGAGTCGAGAATGAGGAAAACTCATCCACTGATTTACGAGACCAAGAAGCTAGTTGTTTCATTACTCACCGTTACCCTCACATGTTCTTTCTCAACAAACCACCACTTGCTTGCTTCTCGTATAGCGCCTTGATATTGCCAAATTCAATACGAAAACAAAATATCTATCCATTATGCCCAAAAATTTACTGAAGAAAGTGCCGAAAGGTCTAAAGCGAAGGTTAACGAACTAACAATGGTGTGCTGCATGCACGCGACTCTTTAAAAACTAAATAAAGCCATATTGAAAAAGTTTATAAAACCTTGAATAACATTAAAAGATAATCGGGCAGTGTATTAAATTAGTTGGAACACAGTGGGTTACGTAGTAACCCAGTCTAAAAATTTTAATACGTGAACGTCTACTGTTCAGCTAATTCGAAAGCTGTAATTTTTAGTTTATTAATTAATTAGTTGACTAATTAAATAAGCGTAATTTTTTTAATGGTTTTTGCTTCCTTCTAAAATGTATTACATGTTTTATAGAGAGTAAACAAATTTTGCTTCATTTATTACTTCCCTAAATGTTAAATAACATTTGTATTTGAAACAGTTTTAATGTAGACATGATATATCTTTTAAATCACATCATCCCTCTTTTAGTAATTGGCGTATAATTCTCGCTCTTTTAAATATAGAGCATTTTATGTAACTTTTCAACTTTTTGACGTCCTTTTGATACGTTAGTTATCATCGGAATGAAAGTAACCATTTTTATCAACAGAATATTCAGCTTTGCCATAATGCTAATGAATAAATTATTAAGTTATATATAAAGAAACAGTAATTAACTATATCGACTATGTGATGATTCAATAATTAAAATGTCAGACATGAAGAACTAAACACTTAGTGAAATTATCATTACTGATTGACAAATTAATTCCAGTTCAAAACAAATGCATATTTGAATTGCAATAAAACGCCGTGTTGTTTAATTGGCTTCTGGTCGTCGACACAATGATGAAAACATTATTTTCAATGAAGAGAAAACAGCGTATTATGACAGAGCTTTTTCATTCGAATTGCACCTAATTCTCCATACTTTAATTCCTAGCGTTAATTAATTATTTTCACTGTTAACGAATACAGTCAGCCGTTCTTTAACCACAATCTGACAACAGTTCCCATACTGACAAAAACAGATCTGACTTATATTTGCTAAATGCACAGTAATTTAGGATCGATTAAATAATTTAATGAGTTTTGTTTGTTTAAAGATTTCATAAAAATATATCAGGACCAAACCGCAAATTAAAAGTCACAAATTTGAACGCCTTCTCCGATTAACCACACTTTAAATAAACCGTTTGTTTTGTGAGATGTAAAAATTAACCGTGGATTTAGGAACGACTGTTTTTTTCTTGACAAATTTTATGAATGTATTGTGAATTATTTGGTAACCGACAAAAAGAGCGCGATCGATTCGAAGAACTAGTACCTAGTTTGACTAAAAAGGCTGGGAACCAAGATTTGTAGTAATAATTTACCGCAAAAACATACGGACAGAAACCGAAAGTTGATACAAGAATAAAATCTGTATTATTGAATGAACTATAGTTTCCACGGTTGATTTCGCAATTTCTATTACACTTTTGCAAAACGTATTTGGCGGATATTGCATTTTCATCTTATATCATTAATGAATAAAGTTTCAAACTATAAATTGAATGTTTTTTATGTATCTTTCTTTATACAATGGTAGAGTTATTATTGTTTAACTATCTCACGTCAACAGCAAAATTAAACTATCTGCTTCATATGTAAATTTACATATATGTAATTGCTTCAGTGATAAAAATAGAAAGTAGAAAGAGATTAGAGACTGTGTTACTCAAAGACAATGTTAGACTGTGGGATAAAAACAGTTTTATTTTGTCAAGCATTCGTACATGCAAAAACATAAAATCTGCCTCTCCAAATAAAACTAAAATTTCTAAATAATTCCAGTTGTATTTATAATGAAATTACCAAGATCTAAATGGATTGAGCTCTTACATTGTTTGTTACTTATATTGCTTGTTTATCGTATGACGAAACTTGCTTATTTTTATTAGAAGTACTACTATTGCCACATTTGCGCAACTAATTAATATTATTTAGTCACATTCAATAAATGAGAACCTCAAGATGAATAGCGCGAAATAGTTGTTGTTTTCTACACGGCTGCAAATATTTCTTAAGTACGCGCCGTTAAATCAATTTAATTGTCGCAATGACTACCCGTATTTAAAAAATATTAATTTTGGTACTTCAAATGTAGCGCGTTTCGGATATAAAACTACAGAAAATATTTTAGTGCCTCAAAAAACAAACATACCTAGACGTTTGTGTCTTTCTACAACTCACATCATAAGGTATACTAAAACTGTGTTTTCCTCCAGCGAAGTTGAGTGCTACAGTGGGGATGATGTGATACGTGCTTATTATTAATATTGAAAAAACTATTCAGAAAAAGTTCCTGCTTTTATGTCTACCCCAAAGTAATGTAGCTTTTAAGTTTCAATAACTGTTGTTACCAGAACTTCGGTACTTTCAAACATGATAATATAGTAGGGGAGGCAGCGACATAAATTTCCGGGTCATTTTCTCCAGCTTTATTTTTTGAGCATGAGTTATGCATATGATATGGAACTCCAATATGAACATCTTGAGATCCACGTTTTTCCAAACAAAAATTTATTTAGTATCAATGTCCATGGCCATTATTCTCAATCCAACCCATATTAAACCTGCTTATGCTTTATGTTCGTCTAATTATTACTTTTAACTCAAAATAAGGCAATTCCACAAATTAAAACTGAATGTTTATTGCATTTTAGTCAATCAAATATTTTCCGAACCATCTTCGTAAATCCAAAGAACCAAATGTTTTGTAGTTACAAAATAAGAAAAAAAACAGAAAATAGTTTCCAAACAACGAAGTTACATGTTGTTTCAAATTTGATATTTACTTAGGGGCAAGCACTTTTCGTGCAATACAAATTTTCTGGGAACTGCAAATTGTCTGCAAAATATTTGGTTGGTATTACGTCGTCGTTACAGACAGTTTAACACCTGGAAGGATTAACTAAAGCCAGTAAGAATATACTAATAACTAAAGTTGCGGTTTTCAGAATAAATTCGGCATAGTCACGTTTTCACTCATTAATTGATTGCTTCAAAAGTCGGTAGGCAAAAAACAATCTACTTAGCGTTATATCAATAAAATATTAATTAATGATAGTTTACGATCAGACGTTATAACTTGTTTAGTCTTAAGTGGTACAAAGTCATCCTTAGAACTCATTACCTTCGGATTGTTTTTTTCTTCTAATTAGATTTCTTTAAACCAGCGAATAGTACAATAACTAATAACAGTTAAAATAGCAATCTTCCATGGTATGATAATACAGGCAATTTTGAAAAATGTCCGTTTCTAAACTAGGTATATGCAACTCACAATATTATGTCGAGGTTCCTGCTAGCTTTTAGTGAAACTGCCTGAATGTGACGCATGAAAAATAATCTCAAAATCATTTCCTGTTTGCATGTAGATGATCCTCCAGAAATATTTTTGGTGTATATTCCTTTGAATGGAATAAATACTTGCTTGCGGAATACAAAGCCAAAAACTCATCCACAGAAGAAAGTTTTAAATTCTAAAAATACCTTAGCTGGCCCGCAAACCACAAATTACGTTTAGAAAGGGGCGATAGGTAAACGTTTTGCAATGTTTTGTTTGGAAAATTATTTACTTTGGAAACATTCTAAACGACCAAGGGATATTTGATGTATAATATTTATGTCGATTTATAAAATCAAAATATAAATGCGTTGTAGGTTCATACTCGTTTAATTAAAACGTTTTTGACTGACACATGAAGACAAAATCATTAAATGGAAGTCCATATTTTACGACAAATTATTGAGAACATACTCCATCATATCTAGTTTGATGACTAAGGCATTTGTATCTGAATTTCGTTAAAAATAGTTATATGTATTCTGAAAGCATATTTTCGTTTTAAAACACTTTGTCTGTGAATGAAAATACATGTTCTATAAAAGGTAGCATCAAAGTGATTAAAAATACATAGAATGTGTATTAATTCTATTAAATACACCGTCTTCGCTTCGTAGTTGACTTCGGTTTCTTGATGCGTAAAATTGTTGAAGGTTTTTCGTGCGATATGCGAATGGGACGTTAGTGAATCGTCCGAAAAATTACTTTTTGTGAAGATTTTGCCAAAAATTTCGGTTATTCATCATTACACTTATTAATTGACCATAAACTTCCATTATCCGATCAAGATCCTATACAAGTACCTAACTGTTGTGAAAGGCATATTTCGTTCGCATTGATTTTCTTTTTTTACCATATTTGTCAGCTGGATGCTCTGGTATAGAATTGATATTGTCGCTTTTGTTAAAAATAATTCCAATTATAGGAACATCACCACATTATCCTTTTTTACTTGGGAATTTACGTTCATCAGCCGGGGCAGGATGGACGATAGGATCAGCCACAAACAGAGGCATTTATTTGAGTTTAATTACCTATTTCTTTATACAGGGTGTCCCGTAAGCACATGATTAAAGAAGTACTGCGACATTCTTTGGCTTCACACAGACAATCTGGTCCAACTTTTATTAAGAGAAAAATCGTGGCACTACAAATTGATGGTCAACTTTATTTAAAAATTGTGGTTTCTGAATATAGGGAGAATGATCAGAAGGATTTTAACGAAATTAGCAAGCAGTCGAGTTCATCCGTTTCGGACAGGTGGCAAGTTTTTGAGTGCCTTGGTTCAAAAACTACCAGAACTTTTTAATTCTTGGTTGAAGTCAGCTCGAGTTTTTTTAGTTAATGCTCTTGAGCGATCAAATTTGGTCTAAAGTGTGCATCATATGAGAAAGTTTCTTATCATTGATTATTATAAAAACTTTATAAAAATGGTCTATAGTATAGAGGTTAGTTCTCAGTGTTATTTGTTTCAAAACGTGTTAATACTAAACTGTCCTAATCTTTTAAAAAAAGGAAAATTTAATTAACGAAAATGTATAGCATTGTCATTTTCAGTTTTTAGAAAAGACTGCATAACAAGGAATCCCCACTTTTGTAAAGTTCTCAACTGGTATGATCAACTCTATGATCGATAAACCTGACTGATGGAGAAATTGATAAATTTGTTGAAGATGGTTATGTGCGGCGTTTTGATGTTTATAACTTTTTTGCGTGCAGAAGGTGTAAAAGATAAGTTTTCTATGCATGAAGTTGGAGGAAAGAAAAGCAAAACCGCGTACAGAACACGCTCTAAGTGTTACCTAAAAATTAATACCAAATTGAGTGCCAGCCAACTCAAAAAAATCTTCAGATAGCAAAAGTAGAATAAGTTGTGTTATATTCGCATGCTTTAGCTCCGAGAATTTGTGACAGCACTTTCCAGCGACTCCACGGTCCACGGATCTACAATAAAGTATTTTGTAGGAATTTTGACTAAAAATAAGCCAAAACTAGAAATTCGTTTCTTAACCATCTAGCTTGATGGTTGATGGGTTTTGAACCCTCCAACATCAAAGTTGGAAAACGTTTACTTGCAAAGTATGCTTCTTAAGAAACACTGTTTTTATTTGAAAGTTCATCCTTGAAGGTTTCTCAATCCCTTGTATTAAAAACCAGCCTCAATCCCTTGTATCGAAAAGTAATACATTATTACAGAAGTCGCATCGTATAGTTGAGCTAACATAATAATAATTTGTTATTTATTTAATTTCTATAAATTATTTTCCACTCACAACGTTGTCAAAAAAAAAAGTCAAAATTATTTAGATTTCAACAGCATTTTTCTGATGTACCTGGTGACAGTGTTTCCAGATATTTCACAATTGAGGCGATGATCTGCAGACCGCAGTTTTTTAAATATTTTGCAGACTGAGTTTGACTGTGAAAATTGCCATAATAAACTACTAAACAAGCTTTCTTACAAAAACTATGTTTAAAAAATCACATAGCAGTTTCTGTTGGTTTAGCATGTTCCTTTTTATTTGTTTCATTTTCAAATAATAAAGCATGAGAAACTTTACAAACTGAATGTTTGGCAAGATCTCTGGCAAACCTATGCTGCAAACATCGTTATTGTAGAATTGTTTATTTCTTAACTGGCTGTTGTATCAGTAACCGATTTTTGTAGGTAAAATGTAGATATCACCCAATGTCCAATGTCTCCTTTGATTTTCCAACACTTTCGAAACGTATTTTTCGTCGATTCATGAAAATCATATTAACGACTTAACATCCATGATTTATTGAAGGCGAGTGGACAAGAATTGGAAATGTAAAGAATGAGCATTTTTGATATTGAGATAACAAAACAAAACATGGAGGGAAATTTCCGCATGGCCAGATTCTTAAAAAGATCCGTACAATTGCACTAAATATTTAAAAGTATTTGGTAATACACGTCGCTTCAAAGTAGATATAATTTGATACCTAAATTAATCAGAATTGAAAAAACCATTTCGTATGTCTAATACATAATTAAATAAATCCTAACAGTCCATAATTATATGTTTAATGATAAGCTGCTATTCAATAATACATTGTGAACGTTACGTAGATACCTGCCTAATTAAACCCGGTTAATAAGTGGTTGGAAATTCATTCGACAATGAACCGATAAAATGAGGACTGCCTGCCAGAAATTGACTGAAACCGAAATAGGCTATTTAGCCTTTATATTTATATAATTTTCCAAGATTGGCGTCAGTTGGATCCAGTGTGAGTTGGATGTGATAAAATTGCTAATTTCTTGGTCGTACGAGTTTGCGGGTTTTGCTAACCGAACATTTCAGGTTCGAAGATAATCGGTAGCTATGAATTGAATCTGCACTCAACGTCCTGGTCTATTTGCTTTCCATTGAAATTAATCCCATGAATTTTGCATTCGAAAAAACCATACCGAAGATCTGACAATGAAATTATATTAAATCGGACCGTTACAATAGATTTTCCCACACAAAACGAAAGCCGAGCACATCTTAATATATTGCTTCAAATCGCGGCGACGTAAAAAACTAATTAGAGCTTTGGTACTACCAGATTACTCGCTCCTCCCATGAAATGCGGTGACAAAACGCGTACCTGTCAACAGCATGAATTAGAAGAATGACGACGGAGGCAAACTCGCAATCGCAAGTGGAAGTAGGATCGAGCAAGCCAATGAAACAAGCAAGAACATACGAAGGCGGTCTAAGTACCATAACCACCTCGATTTTCTTAGCCCACTGTTCGGTACCGCGGTACCACTTCTCATACTTATGCTGAGATACGTGAGCGCAACTATATCTAAGTAGTATTTGAATGTATGATAGTGTCGTGGGTGAATGAAGACTCGCGCGCGATTCACCCTCTTTTCGGTACTTCTAACTAACATTTATGAATAAGATCAATTTAAGACAAAAACTAGTATACCTAAATCGAAATTGTTAGAAAATTTGCTCTTGTTGTGCATGCGAGTGACCTTAATGTTTCGTTTTGTTAAATAGTAGTGATGATATATGGACTCTTGTGACTTACCAGGATATTAACTTCAAGTGAACCCACATTCAGTGATTGTGTAAATTTTATTTAAAATCCCCATTTGTCAATTTGGAACTAATAACCGGTGAACTTTATTTCAATTGAGGTGAGTAACGGCAAACCCTTTTAACTACTTACGCATGTTTCCTAAATTACAAGCTGTGTGAACTTCGGTGTCCCGATTACACTGTAAAAAAAAAGATAAAAGTTTGGAAAGATGCAAAATACAATGCTATATGGAATTGAATCAGGACCACAGTAGGTACAGGAATTCTTTAATTTTTGGAAACTGATATCAGACCACATTCCATACCAACATTTCGGTATATACAAAAAGCTAATTGTTCTGAACGAGTTTTGGAAAGGAATAAAAATAGTTTCCTTTAAAAATTTCAAAGAATGCAGTTTAATCATACATTTTGAACCTTTAGAATTTATGCATCATTTATTTGTACTAACTAGTAATTAAGCGTTAAATAAAGAATATGTTACGACTCTTACCGCAACACGACACAAAGTACGCAATCATTACACCATCCAAACGTCACAAGCTAGCAGATGGGGTTCCGTAAAATTTACTATCAAAATACCCTCACACAAACTTCAGTAGTGTTGAGTCTGGCGATTTAGGCGTCTTCTGCATGGGTCCACTTGACTCTTCTTTGATTGATTCTTTTTTAAATCTCCAGATGCAGAAGGTATTCTTGAAGAAATTGAAAACAACGCTCATTATTTAAAATGTATTTTTAGAAATATATGCCAATCAAACTCCAATTAATAATACAAAAGTATCTTAAGTTTTCAATCATCTTCACTAAACGATAATTTTGAGTAACCCAAAAATGCAAATTTTTTGCCAGATATACAGGGTGATTTCCGTAGACCGTGCATTAGAAGTTTGCCAACTTGGATTACAATTTTAAATTTAAAGTCATATTCAGATCTATAACTCCCTTCGAACTACACACATAAGCACAAAATCCGAAGTTTGTTTCATTGAAAAAAACATATGTATTTTTTATAATTGCAAATTAATGCAATTATTACAAAAAGTTGTTGATAAATATGAGCATAGCTTTGTAAATTTTAAGCCATTGAGCTCGAGATAAATGTGTTAGTCTAAAGTTTTTGCCGCTATTTCCGATCCTGTGAGCGAATTATTTTCAAAAAAATCTTTAGTGTTGTATAAATCATTGGTTACTAGAACCATGAAAACCGCAAAACAGTTGGTTAATGTGTGAATAATGTGAAGTTAAAGCTATCTGCAATATTAGACTTTTTAAAATTAATATTTTAGTTGTTTAATCTAATCTTTCCTCCAGTAAACTTTTCTTAAAATGAAAATAAATTAAACATTACATTCCTGAAAAAATATGACGTTGTCTCAACGTTATCTGAGTAGACAACATGGTATTTCCGATTACCTAACCAAGAGACACCAGTTTGGTTACAGAAAATAATAAAATCCCTTTTATTGGTATTATAAATTAGAATCAATCAGAACAATTATAGGCGACAAGCGTTCGATTAAACCATCCGTAATTTTTAAGCATTCCCGGTATTACCCACGATAATTGCATTGCAAGAATCAAAAATTACACAGCATATTTTACTGTTTAATTCGGGATTCTGTAAACATTTCTGCCATAGCTTTTTGCCAATTGCATTCTTTTAGTTCTGGAAATATTTTCGTAAATTGCAGTCGCAACAGCAACAACAGCAAAATAGTCAGAAACAACAGCATTCGAGCATGTTGTCTTGAAAAACTGTGTTCAGTAATATTCATGTTTTATTTACAAGTTTTCTTTCTTCCGACTATAGAGCCAATATTTGTAAATAAAAACCATCATCTCGTGGAGTTTTTAACAAACGCGCTGTCATGCAAAATTATCGATAACTTTGTTGCACTTGTTCCGGATAGTTGCCTTGTTGAAATCGCTAATTGCATTGTGAGTATCGAAAATTGCACTGCCAGGTTTGCTGTTGGAATCAGGTACTTACTTATAAAAAGGCCCACTTGAATCGTTTTCGTTTATTTTAATATTTGGGTTTGTAAAACGGTTGGCAGAAATACAGCAAAATGCACGATCAGGGCCTATAAAATATATTATATTTTGCTAGAGAGCTCGCTCCTATACCTGATTTTTGCTTTAATTCTCCTTTTGGAACCTTCACCGGATAGTGCCGACCCGTGCAGATCGCCACCCCTGTGCTCTATCCGCACGTGAACTTTTAATATTCTTCTGTACAATTTCTATTAACTCTGATTTTGCATCTTTTTGACTAGTGCACTGTATACTTTGTATTTGCGCGTATTGACTTTAAATAAATACCCCATTTACTAATAAAATTCCAACAAAACCAATCTTTAAATTCCGATTTAAATTTTGAACCGAAATACCTACATTAGACCGGGTGATTTGAAGAAATTGCGCAGTTTTTTACATTTAATTGAAACAAGTGGAGGTTTGAAGAAATATAGAAATGAAATGATGTTTCAAATAAAACACGCGGAGTTCTAAAGTTACCAATAGAATTGACGAAATTATCCTCGGTAATAAAGCTGGCATTTCCAATTATCGATCAATTATAGTAAAAAATTACCTAATAGCAGTTGAATAGCTGGACTTTTTAACATCTTAAAGTTTTCAGTTTGTAGTCTCCAAACTGAAAAACCAACTTTTCTTGAAAGTAGTGCATTAAGAAATTAATAACGCTTTTCAATAATAGTGTCGTCTTAAACAATTGCACTTGATCATTGTCATATTCTGGTAAAAACTTGTTTTTTGTTAAACGGAAAACGTGGATAAATTATGAAAGCTGGATTATGCAGTTTTATACAACAGTGTTATGCCAAAATATGTATCCAATCCATACACTTGTGGAGTTTCGGTTTTATCGATTTTCTGGGATTATTTCACAAAATATATTTTGCAATTGTCGACGTGAATAAACAAAACTATTTAATTCGATTGTATTGCTTTAACTAAATGTATTTGGTAATTTACATATTTTCTTAGCCAATTTATTTTGCTAACACGGAACTTTTCGTTGAAGCATAAAACCTAACAGATACATTTTTAAGCAACACACTGAACTGCAAAATTATTGATAACTTTAATGCACTCGTGCAATTACTCGAGGATAATTGGCTTGTAGCAATCGCTAATTATATTGTACGAATCGAAAATTACACAGCATGTTCTACTATTTGATTCCGGTACCTATAACAAGATTATTTTCTTCGTAAAATGCATTTTTATAACTTTCGAATTAAATAATCAAAAAAATTCATCTTTGAAGGTGTTCTCTTGCAGTAACTGCATTAAGCCCCGTATACTGTTTTTAAATAATAACCCGTTCTCGTTGAACTTGGAATATTGAGCTTTAATATTAAACTGTTTATTCATGGACGTCAGCAAGGTTTTCCAGATTGTGCAACATGCAACATAGAAGAGGCCTTACTTTAGATGATGCACCAAGAAGTGCATATGGACATGCCCCTCTCTTTTTAACATAAAATCTAAAAATGATCAGATGATCCGATAACGGAACCACAGAAAGATATTAAATACCTAGGAATTATCGTAGAGAGAAAACGTAAACTAACTAAAAACGTCACTAATATATTACACGCACTGACTGAAAATACAACTAATAAAGCTAAACAACATATACAAATAACAGAACAGAATGCATTAAAAGTGACGAGAAGTCATCTGCAAAATTAATTACACAAGGCACCAAACCAGCTCTAGTATAGATAAGTTCTATATTGTTGAGGCGGACTTATTTTTTACAAATTTATTTTTGGGTATTTCGCCTCAAAAATTTTTGTCTTAATAAAAGACAGAATTTTCTCACGTCTTTTATTACAGATTGAGAAATAGTGCTCCTATTTCGCAATAAGAACGAATTATTTATCAAAAAGTAATCAAGAACTATCACCTAGAGGGTATCCTGCGACACACTTAGGCTCAAGCTGTAAGAGAAAATTTCAATTAGTAGAGAAATTAATTTGAAAAATTACCTTGACGTTTCGATAGCTATTTTCTGCTATCGTTATCAAAAGAACCTAAATGAACCTAAAAAAGAGTATGTTAATAAATTGTGTAACAATAGTAGGATAATACAGTATATGAAAATTCGCTCTGATAATTCGTCTGTGCAAAATGTATGATGTAACAAACATGACAAAAATAATTGAAATAATGCTCCAATTATCCGGGCTACCATAACTGGACCATGTTGATTGAACTCATTTTGCATTATAAGACAAACTAAAGAATTCCTCTTCTTTTTCCCAACATCTCTACTAGATCACCTACAAACATAAAATTCAATAGTAATAATAATAAGACTGTAATATGGCATTACACCCATGGGCTAAAAGACCGACTGTATCGATCTCTTTTCTCATACGAAATAAAGATTGATTCGCTTCTATCTATCCATGAAATTACCACCCCAGTTTCAAATACATATGTTGCAAAATTGCCATTACTTCTCATGAAATTACTTCTGATAACTCAATTGTAAGTATTGTTTTCCGCTTTTCGTCAACATTTTGCACAATAATTATTATTATTAATTGCACATTTTGTTGATTGATCAATATCATAATTTCCATATCTTGTTCAATTATTGCTCTTTCTTTTCTTACAATTGCAGTTTTGTTAAATTAAGAAAACCCTCTATTGAAGTTTTTATTTAGCATTTATTAAGCATAGTTCTTGATCACTTTGTTGCAGTTGTGCAATTACGCCGAATAATTGACTTTAATAGTTTCTCATATATTGTTAACATCGTACGACAGACAAGGCATGTGATATATGGTTTAATACGAAAACTATCTTACGCAGTTGAAGGCTTATTAAACATATTATGAAAGCTATATTAAACATGTACGAACATTTTCCCGATCTACTAAGCGACGGTAATCATTGAAATATTTTTAATTTTTTATTACAATATTAGCATTACCAAAATTTAGCACTTTTTTTCTAAATTGCGACATGAAATAAATACACGATGAGAGCAAGAGTTTTTTCGGCAATTAGTTTTGCAAAATTGGAAAATGCAAAAATCTTGGGTTTCACGAATCTACTAGAATTTAAGATGACTGTAAGAATGATAGCGATATTTTATTTCTAATTTTAGTTATTACCCAAATAAACCAATTTTGCGAAACAAAAAAGGGGCCTAAATGATTTCAGCAATAAACTATTTTCAAACTGGCTTCTTCAGAAAGTGAAAAATGGCAGCATATTTTAAGAAAAATGCCCAAAAGAATTTGGAAAATTAATATTTTTTTAATATAGTTTACACCTCGACACACGTTGAAAGGACTTTTTATAAAACGTCGAAATTCATGGTCTTAAACAGGAAAACGGGCATCTGTTGAGATAATCAAAACCCAACTTAGTGTGACCTTCAATTTCTATTTCTTCTTCCTCATTATCTTCTTAAGTTATTATTATAGTATTATTCAGTTATTTAAAAGAAAACATAAAAAAATATTAGAAAACTTTTGTACTATAGCTGTTTTATTAATGCTTTTTATTATACCAATTTTAGACCAATTTAGCTCAATGTTTAACAGTTTTTAATTGTTTTGTGTTTTGTTTCGTACATACAAGCAAAGAATTACAATAATGAGTGTTTCTTCAAATTTTAGCACAGTGCAATAATTAGCAATGTGTGACTATGTGCAACTAATATTGAAACAGATTAAAAATGTAAATAAATATAAATTGATTCTTTAATAATTCGGTTATTTCAAATTGCACAAAATATTGTCGAAATTTCTGTGATTTCCGATAAAACCAACCGAAGTGTAGTACATTTATTTTATTTTAAAGAATTATACATTTAGAAACCCTATGGACACTTGAAGGGTATCGAAACTAAAGTTTGGGCTAATTAATTTTGTACAGTTCTTTAATTATTTTGCGACACAAATTAAGAAATAAAGTAGATATTTAAGTTACAGTGCGGAGAGAGGTGCTGTTTGCTCCTGTTTACGTTTGCATTAACTAAATGTGGAAAAATCGTAGAAGTTTGCGCTAAGGTGAGTTGCCTTACTACCTGCCATGGTTTGTAGAAACTGCTATTGCCCACAATTTTTCTCATATTTAACTTTCCAGAGAGTTTCTTAATAGCGGTTAATAGTTACGGCAAGAGGAATCTAATTAATTTAAGAAAAGCTATGCTGAATTGCGATAGATAAATGTTAACATACCTTAGAGCTACAACAAAAATATGCACAAAACGGTCTTAAAGAATGCATTTCGCCAATATACAAGTGAACTACAACTATTTTCTTCGGTATTTAAAATTATTATTGCTTAACGTTAGTACCAACTCATAATCTTAAGGGCACATCAATTTCCACATCTCCATACATAAAGGAGCGAACACGTTTGAATCTTTTTACTTTGATACCGTTTTCAATATGAACAAAATAGTAAAAAATTGTTCTCAATCATCGGCAAGATATTACAACAAAAAATGTATTATTTTGTTTGCTTTCCTGTCGTCTATAACAAAAGTCTCTACTGGAAAGTAGAACAATATTTCTGCTGCAGGAAATATATTTAAATAAATTAATTTAAAGCAAACTAGAGTACAATATTAAACAGACCAGTTAATCAAACTGTCGCGAAAATTTAGTAAAAAACAGTGAGAAATGTATCAGCCACTTTTATTGATTTCAATCCATAATTCATTTAACACTTTCACAAATTTTGCACGGTAAAAAATCGGAAAATACGTCGAATCTAATTATTCTTAAACGTATATTTTAGAATGTCGTTTCGTCAGCAGTTATTTTTAAAGCATATGCTTTGAATGGCTAATTTAGGATCTTTGTATAAAAACAATTGAAAATATAACTGTTTCTATAGAATATTAGAAACTGCTTCAACATTTCTATTTGAATATTCGCTACACTGGTCCGAGTACATGCATTTAAGTTCGTAAATATAATTTTTTTAAATAACATAATTTTAATTCAGGAAAACATGTAGGACTTCCAATGATGCAATAAACCAAAAGTAATGTATACAATTAAAGTATTTAGAGTAACGGCACAAATGCATTAGAATTTTTGATATTATATAAAATATTTTCTCGTGTTTTAACTTGACATATTTCTATTCGGTCAAGCTATACTAACTCGAATCAACCTACAACAGTTTTTTGTTTGAACTAACATTACTTTATTAAGATTTTAAATATTCTTAACTCATAACTTTTTGTTTTAGCGTTAACTAAGCGCAATAACCGACAGTTCAGATCAGTTTAAATTAAACTAGAGATTGAAGTGCAAATTCAGAATCGCCCAGTAGAGTAGTTTATAATTTTTGTTTAAGAGGAATTAAAGTATTGACCTCAATCGTTGCTCTTTGAGATGGTAAATAATGGGGGAACAATGTATAAATCATGTTGCGGCTTCTGATGGTGCTTAAAGAATTATGTACAATTCCACTGCTTTCTCTAAGCGATTAATTCAATTTTCGATTAATACAAGTCTTCAGCCCTTATAAGTTAATGAAGTATGCATGTGTACAAAACGCAAACGTTTTTAGATCGATAGTTTCTGCAAGAAATAAGCATCAATTCAATACTACTCACAGTTTCTATACATTTTTCAGGAAATTTTAGATTTAACATTTTACCAGTTTTGTACGAACGTAACATACTTATGCATATGTACAACAAGGACATTTATCTTAATTTGTTCATTTCTATAAACTGCAAGAAACTATTTGGTTAGAATCCTATAGGCATTCATCAATATCAGGTATCGATTGTGGTTTATTTATTTGCTTGTTTACACATACAATACTTTAAAAGGTTTGTATTCGCTTTATTAAGATGTTTATTTAAAGTACGTATCTCCGTTCTGTTAACTAAAGACATTTCAATAACTTTTTCAGTCTATTATTATAACTAGTTCGATGCATAAGACATGATCAATTTATTTTTTCTTTGACGTCCTCATTCTGATGGCTCAGTCATTATGCATTGCTGTCCAATATTTTCTTGTGTTTGAAAGGGGTGAGATAGAAAAGTTCTTCAAATTTAACTGTTTATCAAATCAGAAGTTCAGTAATGAAGTGAAAATCAAAAAATATTTTCTTAATTTAAGTAAACGATTAATGCATGGGAGAAAAACCAGTCCCAGAAAGCAACATGAAGTCAATATTTGTTAAGTACTCTTTTGAAATTACAAGATGCTCACATCGAAGCAAAACTTTAGCACATATATTATTCTAGGTTTGTTCTTGGAATGGTCCAAAATAGTTTTTCAGCAGTAGTATTTGACCGTTAGTGTCAATACTAGGTATGTTAGAAGGCCAATAAAACCATAGCGAATGAATAGCGAACACAAAACCGAACCAATCTGAGCAAAAAACGGTTGATAATTGTTTGAACGATGCACGGATGGGATATCAAACACCATAAATCATCATAAAAAGAAAATTCACCAAGAAACCATAAATTAGCGCCGCCGACATACATTACCACCATTAGGTGTAGGTAATTGGGAGTTATTAAAAACTGGCAATTTCAAAACGCATGCTCTAAGTACCTGGTAATATTAAATCAGGTGCTTTTATTAAAGGGTGTTTACCTTGCTGCAAGTGCTAATTAGAGCATTAGCTATCAATTACTGTGATCGGTGTTATTATCCCCATTGGCGGTGTGCTTTTATTTTGACGTGCACAATGCACATGCATATTGAGGATCGGTGAGATGCATTTTCGCATGGTTGACGAATTCCCTAATTGCTTTTGTTGATCTTAACCCGAATGCGACGGTTTAATTGTTTACCTCGAATAAACCTTTATAAGTGCTTTGTTTTTCCTTTACACATCAATATTTTAATCTGGCTAATTGCTTAAATGGCTTTTATGGGAATTTTTTGCTTTAATGGTGGTGCTTTGAAAGTATTTTTAATTGGCGTGTTGACATGACATTATTAATAATTGGAAATACTTTTCGAAGTTTCTACTGAAGCAACTGTGTGGCTTAAAAATAGAACACTTACACAAATAAGATCATCTTTCCAATAATAGTTTCTGAACCAGCAATATTTTTTATAAAATAAATTGATCGACTAATTTAACATACGAAAGCTTACTTTGAGTTACATATATTTTATATACAGATGGAGAGTTAGAACTATTTAGTTTCAAAACAAATTTACTACAAATCTACTTACTACGCCTTGAAGTGAGGCACATGTTAATAATTTGTCTTTTACAGAAACAGCTAATTAGGCCCCACAAAAATGTGGAATTTCTAAGTTAAATTTTAGGTTTATCTGCGATTTTATGTCTGCGATTTATCCGGCTATACAGTTTTAATCTTTCCACTGCTTCGTAATACACAACAAAACGCTAGGATACAAATATAGACATATTCTTGAAGAGCTGCCTGGAAGGTTTTCTTCTGCGTTGGTATTTTCCTTCTGAAACAGAACAAGTGAAATTTGCGTAGAGCATACTTTTCATTAAAATTTTTTTGCATGTCTTAATAGTGAGTTATTTTGTACGCTGTATGGTTGCGTCAATTTCATTTCAATATCGTCACCTCATCGAAAACGGAAAAAATGCAGGGTGGGTTTGCAATAATACTTTTGTCATAATATTCGCTGCAAAAGCACTTGATTTCCACAAATTTCAGTACTAGTAGCAGATTATCATTTCATCTAATTAGACAGATAATGTTAGCAGGAATGATACACTTGAGTAAATCAATACTTGAATTTAACCAACCCTAAGTGTCTCATTTTCAAAATTCATCAAGAAATATCGAGCCTTTTCCATGGCGTACAGTGAGTGTTTAAATGTTATGCATACAGATTATTTTGGGGCGTAGACAGCAAAGTTTCAAACCAATTTTTAACGGCCTATTTACGATTGCTGTTAAAGCAAAAATTTTGCGTTATATGCAACTTTGTTTTATCCGAAAATTTATATCTCCGAGGTAAAAAAAAATCCTTAACCAGTTTTATTGCTACCAGAAATTTTTTGTTGACATTTTAAATGCTGCAGAAGACTTCCGAAGCAACAATTAATTTACTTAAATTAAATAGTAAACATAAATTAAGCTTTATTAAAACGGTTAATTAATGTACTTATTTATAGAGATTCATAATAATTGTTCAGGTCTAACAATTATTATGAAAGAATAATTTTCGAAAAATATAATTGCTTTGAAAATCAGTGCAACATTATTAGCGTGCCTAAAGTTTCAAAGGGAAATATTTCAAAAACAGTGAGGGATATCGACTTGGGTCCAGTACACTTTTCTGTGACCCAAAAAACTTATATTCTTTTAAAAGGCTCCAAACTATTGCAAGTCGCACACTTTGTGAATTCCAACCATGGTGATTAACAATATTTTTTGGTAAAAGTAGAACTGGTTAGGAATCTATTAAAAATAAACTAACTTTTACTTACACATGTTTCTGAAGATAAAATTGAACAGTTTTAATCTATTTCTAAACCGTCCCGACAGAACCCTTTTCATTAATCGAGAATATTTATAATATAATACCTGCTTAAAAAATGTAGCTACACAAGTGGAGCTAACAGCTAAGGTGAATTTCTAGGGAGTCAATGTTTGACTTGCAAGATCCCATTAAAGTTCACATTAATTCTGCAGAAAATATGCCGGCTCAATGAATTTATATTTTTGTCACGCAACTATTTTGCGCTAGCTACAGAAGCTCGAGAGCCGCTCATTTAACATTCCTGAACAAAATTGATGATGAACTAATAATGAATACTACAAATTACCCACCCCCAGCTCTTCACTGCTAAAATGGTGACATTTTTTAACAGCAGATCGAACCCAGATGACAAAAGAGATACCTACAGTTTTTAGCCACAAGAACAGTTCCCACTCACGAACTAACTCACTAAATCTAATCAAAATTGAACCACTTCGCGCTTTCCACATTTCTACCCAACTTAGCGATTTAATCCGATCCCATAACTATACTTTAAAGGGTTGGCATCAGACTCGAAGGTAAACGGTTAAATGTGATGATTCGGTGTCACAAAGAGAACAGTTTTCCGCGCCCGTTTTCCAACATTTTCCCATCCAACCTGTTGATAGCGCATCCTGATGTTTCACACATTCTCCTCTCGCTTGCCTGCGGCTTTTCCATGTGCTTGACGACGTTTTTCTTTTTCCGCCCCAGTGACGGCGTGATTCAGACATCAAATTAAATCTTCTTCCATTTAATATTCCATAGATTTTCATAGTTATTCCATTTAGGGTTGGTAAATATTCCATCAAATAACTTTATCCAGCACAATTGGAACTATAATAGTATCTAGTTTTGCACATAAAATGAACCTGAGGTGAAAATGCGAAGCGGGAATTTAGCTGCTTAGCCAGGAATTCTCAAATATCTATCATCATCAAGTACTTATATAATTTTGTATTATTTTTGTATCTATCATCAGTCATCTGTGAAGCAAAGTGATCAAAGCAAATGTCAACAGAGCTTACATATTTATTAAATTTTATGTTAAAATTACATTAGCGAGACATTAAGCAAATGCTATTTGTTTTATGTGGTTAATCTTGGATAAGATATATTTATATATTTTCTTTACTTTATACCCATCCTAAAATCACGTTGCTCGCTTCTTGTCATATCATAAAGATTACATATGACCAATGGCAAAATTAAGAGTAAATTATTTAGCTAAATGTAGCATAAGATCAATAGAGTTTGGAAAGCTCAACTGAATACCAATTTACCACAAGCACAACTTCAGACGGAACTAAAGCAATTGAAATAATTGCATCAACATACTAAAGAACAATGTGCCGCTACTGAGAAATGAATTATTTCTTTTTCCTGGGTAGCACGTATGTTTTCACCGAACAGATTGATAAAATGCCATCAGGGATTTATAACGTTTTCAGTATCACGTGCTGCGGTTTTATTCCCTATTTGTCACTAAGCTCATTTTTTATTTGACAAGATTATTGTATTTCAGATGTGTTTTTATTTTCACTCCATTTATGAATAACTGATGTCTGTGTGATTCGAATTGTACAGTATTTTAGCGTTTTGAATGTTCTTTTAGCCTTTTTTTCATTAATTTGTCTATTTGATGTATGAAATCATCACATTTTGTCGGAGGTAGAAATATATGTTCGGGATATTTTCAGATTGATTTGTTGATATACTTTGCAAACCGGATATATTTTGTTTTAACCTGTCTCACATAGTCAAAACCGAATCTTTCATTTATCCCGGAAAAGCTAAGTAGAAATAATCAAATTCAGAAACAACTAAGTAAAAGCCCCATTTGATACGTTGAAAAGAACTGAACGTATTGGTGCGGAAATACCAGAAAACAGTGTTGAATGGAAACTAAACTAGCAGCTAAGGTGAGAAGAATTCTGGAAACCATAATATAACAAACAAAAAAGTAAATATGAGAAAAATGGATAAAATGTTACGAATATAGAAACTGCAACGTAAAAAGTGTTGCACAGCATATAATGCAAAATAACGCAGACCAAGATAGAGCTAAAAATAGGCGAGCAAGACCATAAATTAGATGGTAATTTGAAGCAAAAATAGTCTGAATAGGAAGTTCGAATTTCAGACACTCTCTTTCAGTGGGAACTTTTTAGCGGCAGATATTAGAGATAATTTTCAATCAAGATTAGAAGAGCATGTGAAAATATATCGATCGATAAATCGTTTGACGAACGTTTGATAATGTTCACTTTTACAAATCACTGCTATAATAATTAATCAGTATTACAATAAAAAACTAGTTTAGTTCATATGTTAACGCACACTGGTTCGAATTGACTTACTTGGGCGTATTTAGATGCGTTTCTAGAACGTTTGGTACGTTAACTACGAGGTTGAAAGCTATAAATATTAAAAGTTGTTGCTGTTTTTAAAGACATGTTTTTAAACTCACTAAAATGAAACTAAACTAAAGCAAAATTGAAAGGATTTTTAATTTTTTTAATAATTTTAAATATTTTCTACCGCTTTTAAATAATCGAATTTAATACCTCCAGAGTTCGTTTTAGCAAAAATCATCCCAAGTGAAATGCATATATGCTAATGATAAATGAATTTTGGTTGTTTCTAAACTGGGCATTTTTACTTCTCACAATGATGATTTGAAGCCCTCAAGTTCGACCCGTTTAATTTTCAGATAATTTTCAGTTGTACTATTAATCCCTCATTTACAAAACAACTTATTTGCTCATTTATGTTCTCAAAATGCATACTAACAGAGAAATATGTTACTGAAAATTGAAAGCTATTTAAATTAGTTATAAAAAAGTTACTAGCATAAAAGTACATGTGTGCAGTTCTATATTACTTTGAATCAGATTTCCATATAACGTAGTGATAGAACGTAGTCATTGACCAAATGACCTTATTAAAGTAATAATTTCAATTATAGTCCTACATGACAATTGAAAAAATTAAGCGAAGTAACACTATGCATGGTAATTATATATTTTTTGTTTGTAAATCTTAAATCGGAAGCTCATAAAAATTCATATAAAAGGCGTTAACATTTGTTCGAATTTTATGGTCGGCTGCCATCGGACTACCAGTATTCTTAACTACTTCGTGTGAACTTACGCGTTAATTTAATTGTTATTTGTACATGTAAATGCCGTTCCCAAATATTCAGATCCGTAATACGATCAAGCAAAAACCCACCTAGCAAAAATCTACGCATTTATTATTGTAATATTTGTTTAATTATTATTCGCAGTCTGCAAAGTGTAAGTGATTTTTTTCTGCAATTGCTTTGTTACGGTTTTTTCGATCTCTTATGGCAAATGTTTAACAAAACTAAATAGTCAGTATGAACTAAGTAATCTGTAAACAAATAATGCAGATAAAATAAACTTTGATGTTTAGTACCTGCATTTTCTAAAAATCACAACATAAGAAACTAATTCTCTCGAGCAAACAGCATTAGTAAACAGGAATTTACTTCTAAGTTTAAGCACTTGGAGTTAAGTTGCACTTCATTGACACTTGAAGTTGTTAATGTTGTATTCAAATGATATTTTTCGAATAGTCCGTTCCTGTTGCCAACCCATAGAAAATGCCGACTTTGTACAGGTTTAATTCCACTTAATGCAATATTAATTAAAATAATGCAACACATTAGGAATGCGTGGTTCATTCGCGCTCCAAATTAGTACATGTAAATTATATATTACGGACATAACTTAATCGTTGAAAATCATCAACATTATTTCAATGCGCACGTTAAGAGGTTCTGGGTATTTATTTCGAGCACCGACATATGTAATTCTATTAAGATGCTAATTAATTGTGCTAAGACAGTGTATTAATTGGGGTTCTGTACGATGTTTTTAGTGGTACTTGGATGGATTTTCTACACTACATGAAACAATATAAGTGAAATCAGTGAGAAAAGTAAATGGAAAATTGCTCGCAAACTAGTTTTAGCGTATGTGATATCTTAACAGAAAAAAATCGAAAACTACTTTGGTTTGTAATATCGTAATGTAATAAACAACTGTTTTCCTCATTGAAAGCTGAATTATTTCAAAAACACCAAAGTTGATTCCTGTACAGGGTGTGGCAAAATTTATGGGCAAATACATCAGGACGTGATTCTTTATATCGACCCTTGAGAGTTACGTTGTAAAGGTTCAATTGCGACCTTTATTTCTGAGCAACATTTGCAGGAAGTATGTCAAATTTGGAAAGGTTTATGAACAAAATCATTCTGAAAATATAAATTCAAATCCTGCACCTCCATTGTTTTCAAAAATTGTCAAATGTTTCAAAAATTGGATAACTGATCTTGTTCAAGCTTCAGAGATCTATTTTTCATCTAGAATCACACGATCGGTTTTTGCGCATCATTTCCGAAAACCCTGTTATCTACCATGTCATAGGTTATACTTGCCGCATCTACTGTGGACTTTTCTATATATTTTGTTGCATTCTCAAAAAAATACTTTTCAGATGTTTAAGAAATATAAAAGGTCCAAAGGTTATAAAATAAATAATGCATAAATAATAATAATTTGCTAAGTAAGAATGTTGTTAAATAAATAATGAATTGAACACACAATGATGCAATCAGAGTTCAAACATACACGAAAAATAATTTAAATTAAATGCTATAATTTGGCAACTCGTCGAATTCGTATTTCTTTTGGAAGCGCGTGCATTGAGAAAACATTCTCCCGAAATGATTTCCTTATGAGTAACTTTTCTCCCTTTGAGAGTATTGGGGATTCAATGCTTTTGGCTTGTAGAGAAAAATTATTAAATATATTATTTTTATCATCTCTATAGATATAATAACTTGAGCCCTTACCATCGATATTACTCAATCACAAAGAGTTACTATTTCCGATCAAGTTTAAATTATTAGCAAAATTTGCACAGGTTCATACTAGCATCTCTTTACTTATTTTTAACAACGTGTATGTAATTAGCTTTCTGTGGAATTTATGTGGAAACTGCGACACGCCGGATAAATTCCGTTTCGAAGAAAGTTTGTTATTATGCGTTCACCGAATTTCTTAAAACGCTTTACCAGCTCCGTTTAAGATTGTTCTTATCGGCGGAAATTAGACATATACGTTTTGAATGGAACCTAATGACAATGATTATCCAGTTTTTTTTATTGAAAGCCAATGGAAGGATGTAATGTGTAATATAATTAACCAATTTCAGTTCGTTTCAGTAATTAATTTCCCTTCTGTATTTTGCCCCCTGAAGCTTTTAGTTATTTTTCATTCATGAAGGAGTTTTGTAATTAAATCGAAAACATAATATCGTAGAGCCCAAGAAAAATGTAATATATTGTGTATAAACCGTCAAAATTTAATTGAATGATTACTTGCATTCATCTTCAGCTCTCACCAACTAAGACTCTATCACTAATTGGGACTCTAAAGCGCTTTCAATAATTTATTTATTAAAGCTTTTGAAAGTTATGTAACCAAACGAAATTAGTTGCGTGAAAATCTTATTTATACTTAAAACCTTCTCTTCGAACATGTTGTGTATTATTTTAATCGAATATAAGAAGGGAATATGGTGTTAAACAATCCAAAATATACAACATAAATCCTTTCTTTCATTTTGTTTTAAAGTACATGTGAAAAACTAAAGTATCGTTGTACGTGACTTCACACCGCTTCAATTCGTAGAATAATTTGTGAGATAACATCAGCTTGTGTTTTTGTTTAGTACTTCTTGGTCAAAAAGTATTATTATTCGTCGATATTATTAAAGGGCTCAGTGAAGTGTACGGCTTTCATTTGTTAAAATATAATTCAAAAATTATGCTAAACTTAATGAACGCCACTGGGGGCAATTTTCCCCAACATCACGCCTCGTCTCAAAAGAAGATTTCACCTAAAATCAAGTTATTCGAGGTGTAATACAGAGTGCGAAAATTCCCAAATGATCATTTTGCAGCAAATTCATTACGTCGGATGGAAGTTTATCCGTGCTAATTAGTACGAGCATTAATATGTTTCCTTATCTTGATATGTGAACATGAGGTTCAGGAGTTCTGCGCCAACGTACTTAGTGGTTTAAATTGCATATTACGAAATGATTTTATTAAAACTAGATGAGGCAATATAGACTTTCACCACTTAATGAATTCCTAGGAACGATGTTTATTTCTATATATATTTCTGCATTTTCCAGCAAAACTGTACAGTTTTTAGTAGTAGATTTTATCGTTATACTGTATCTGGAGATAATCTGCCGTGTGCAGTTGTATTATAATATTTTTGTCTTCCAGAATACCGAGTTACTTAAGTTCAAAGAAGTCAAATTCTCAATGCTTTTTTGAATTTTACGACTCATTGCTATAAAGTTCAATTGATAACTTGAATAGAGCTTTATTTTTCCCGTTGTCCAATATTCATTATAGTCAATAATATTCATATTACGAAAACAACCTGTACAATAGTATTTTTCAAGCTCAGCAACAGTAGTTCTGGTTAGCTTTAGGTGATTAGGAGTTATGCATTTTGGTTTCAAGTCGGTATGAAGCAAAGCTATTTTTGTGATTACTGTCTTTAATCAAACGGTGAGGATTCCGGTTGATCATCAAATCATGGACTTCTTCTTATTTAGTGTATTTTTTTGAAATAAGAGCATTTTGCTTGATGCGAGATTGGAGATTTCACTGATGTTATTAATTATTAGGGGATCTACGGTATATATTTCAACAAATTTAAGATGAATTGAGTATTTCTTTCGAGTAGATCTAGTTGGGAAACTACGTGTTATGCGACTTGTGTTCGACTTGTCAATTTTATCCCTAAGTGTTATGTTTTTGCAAAATGCAATAAAATAATTATAAACAGGAACACATAATAAATTAAATAATTTTGTTTTTGTTGTACTTTTGCGCATTTGTATAATTTAGAGATCTGCTGCCTGCAGCCAGTGCTAATTAACTCATGTATACCATATTGGCTCTACTTGAAAAGAGAACAAAAATTATCTGATTAAAAAAATCCGATTAAGAATGCGTTCACAAATTAATGTTTGCTGGTGCAGGAAGTCCACGCCATCAACGTGTGAAGAGCGGATTTACATAAAGTAATACTACAGTGATTTTCGAGTCAGTTCAACATGTGTTAACACATTAAGCTAATTATCAAGGAATTCGTTTTCTGTAGCAATTAATTGTCTTACTGCTAATCGGTATTATAAAGCATTAGATTTTTTTAGATCAGGAGTTAGCCTCGTTAACACGTTAAAGCCAATCTAAAGAGCGAAAAATCAATCTTTCGTGGTCAGGAAAGAAAGCCGTCAAGAAATTGTTTCTATGTTATTTCATGAGATTAAAAGTGTTAACTTGTAAACCTTTTTATTTTAGTATTTTGCCTCAAAATTACAGGCCTTAGCAAAAACGAAATGTTCTCTAAATCTTTTCAATTTCAGTTAAGCTCGTACAATTTTTTTGTAAGGAGTATTAAAGTAATTACTAAAAATATTTATTTGGAATCATTTCTGTTTTTTTTTTCACTTTTTTTTACTTGAAGACAAAATGTTGTTCGACATGAGGACTATTTTCAAATATTGTAGTTTTTGTGTGAATATTTCTTATCGCAGCTTGGTGGTTTGCTATGTATTTTCTAGAATCGAATGAGCTGATGGTTGGATCTTCGCGGCACAAATTCTCTTGGATTATTACTATTACGATTTTTCCTTCTTCTTCTTCTTCTTAAAGCTCTTGATGCCAGATTTTTACATGTAGTTGAAAATACGTATAGTTGAAAATGCCTTTTGTATTATAACACCTTTTGTAAAGCTTTGTAATTAAATATACTTGCAATATAATATTTTCACTTTGTTCACAACCTATACGACGACATATTTAATATGAATTATTTTATTTAGCTGTTGGCGGTTCAGTACATCTGATAAACTTTGAGTTATTTTTAACAGCGTTTTAAACGTATATGCTGTTATTTATACCTTGTATGGGTTTGGTAAAATGTATTTTGGTGATAGGGAGAAGTCGACCTAATCACGAGGTAACAAGAGTAAACAAATAAATAAATTTCAGACACATCTAATTTGTAGGAGGATCTGGACTTTATTGATTTTCACCTTTGAAAATAAATAAACCAAGTTTTCTTTCAAAACCGTACATATACATGAACAAAGCCAAGATGCAAAGCGTCATTGAAACTTTATTAATAGAACCCTTTCCACATTTCCTATAATCATATTCTTGTTAGCATATTATCTCTACTTACCGCAACCACTTTCAAGTAAAACTTTTATCGTACAAACAGTGTTGTCTGGTGTAATAGCATATTAAGTTACTACCCTAAAATTAATTAATCTCCAATACAAAAACCCCCTTACCGATAAATTTAACATTCGTCGTATACGTGAAATAATATGTTATTAGTACCGGCATTAAACTGTATACTGTATGTGCTGACAAGGAAATCAATAAGAGAAATAATGGTATGGGAGACACATTTTGGGATTGATTAAAATTGTTTGCATGGTGATTTATATGAATTATTCAAAACGTTTTTTTGGCTTTTGGAAGTTACAATTTTTTGGTAGGACGACAATAATTTTGATGCAATTTGAACGTCTTAAAGATAACAAATAGAATAAATCTAGAACAGTTACAGTGAACTTTATAACTTTCTAAAAAAAAATATTAAAAAATAAGACATCACATCCATAAATATTTGACGCTTTATGATTAGGACTGAAATCGATTGCATTAAGTAAATCCCTTATTTTAATATAACTAGGCTCTTCAGCTAGGTATTTATGCAAGGAGGTCATGAGCACTATCATCAGGTAGAGCATTATTCACATAGTAATAGTATTTTCAAATTTCTACTTGTTCTCTTCAAAATGCTGCGATTGATAGTTTCACAGCATCAGACGTAATCAATTTTGTTTTATCTCAGTGTAGGTAATCTTCTGAGTACTCCAGCGAAATCCCTTATTTTGAAACCCAACAGTTGTTGACTCAAAAACCCCTTTGAGTCAAAATCGTACTGATGAATTTCCAATTCAAATATTCAGTTTTTATAAAAAAAATTAGCATGAGAAACATGTCTGCACCAGCTTTGTAAAAACTTTATCAAATACTTCCATCATCTATCTAAGCTAGTAATCCAGTAAACTACCAAAACAGCGCGCAGGTAAACGTTACAACTTAAAATTAAATTAATCTATTGCCTGGACTATACTAACAATCAATCATGCAAAAGCTATAAATATTTATAAACTGAAAATATCGTTGTAATTCAGAATGACGTCAATAGTCACTACAACCAGCAAAAAGTTATAAAGTTAAATATATCGCCACTAATGCATATACAAGTACCAAGTCATTCATCTGATGGAAACATAGGCTCTACCCCGACATGGGAATGAGGCATATGTGCGAAATTAAAGTGGGTTATTTATTAAACATAACATAAATGGAGGCTTCCATTTTTTTTCCAAGCAATCAATAACATAATTGTCTCATTGCGGAATAGGTTGCTTGCAATCGTTTACCGATAGAAAAAAACGTTTTTCTAAATACCAAATAAACTTTCTCGACCATCAACTGGTCAAGTGGCAAAACTATTCACTTACTGGAACAATAGTAATTTCATTAATTCACAGTTCATAAAACACATGTCTGATAAGTGTTTTGGACAAACAGAAAATGGACAGTTTAATAACATCGTGTGCCAAAGTGCAGTTATGTTCCTAACTTTTCTTTCCGTTTTTCCTTTATGAAGCAGGCATTTTCACTGTATTTCATATAAGCAGAAAGTTATCAATTTAGTTTTAAAAATAATAAAGCAAATTGAGTATTTTTAAATTTTTCTAAATTTTTTCAGTTTGTCCAAGCACTACAGTCTGAATACTCCCCCTTAGGAGTTCACTTTTCTGAGTTACCTCTAAAATAGCACAGACATGATTGCAATTTTTCAACAAAAATCTTACCTCTGACAAGTCACTATCACTTCGAATTAAATTAATTTAGTGTACAATTCGGTGAAGCAATTTTCAGCACTGATTTTCCAGAAACGTGTGGGTAAAAGACTAAACATTAGAAGGGAATTGCGGGTTTTTTAATGGATCAGTTACTTGACCGATAAGATTTAATTTGTTCCTGTGCGGTTTTATGAAAAGTTTTGTTTACATAACGAGTAACTGAAATAACTTTTTTTTTTGTTGTTTCAAAAATGTCATTTCTATAAAAGTTCATTCTATAAAAATTTGGAAAAACCACAAATATATATGAACCCAACACTCGTTCGTTCATTGACAGGAGCGCTTTTTCCATTTTTTTCTTTGATAATTTTACATTTACCTATAATATCAACTTGCATGTGTATAGTTTCGTCTGCCAAACTTTAATTTTCCTGAAAATGTCTTTAAACACCTAGATGAGAAATATTTATCGGCGCGTGTTTAAAACGCTGCATTTCATTTATATTTTCTGATCAATTCAAATCAATGGTTGATAATTCTTGTAAAGCTTAGATGCTTTGGATGTGTTAACTAACTTTATCGACCCATTATATTCACATACTGAAAATATTCTGGAAGTTCTCGATTAAGTCTGAAACATAATATGTTTGTACCTTTGCTTCCTAATTAACACGTACAATAGCATGGCAGTATTGTTTAAGAGAAAAACTAACCCACATTTGCAGCATTTAAAGGACAATTAAAAGGCCATCAAGCACGCACGTCTAATAGATTTTATGTGAGGTTGGCTTTTAGTTCTTTGCAATGCTTTTTGGTCAATCTTTTCTTCTCATCGTTTGCTCGTGGGAATGCACCATTCTGAACATAGACATGTTAGAAAGTACGTATATTTTGTGGGTTGGTTATGAAGTTTAATATTAGAAAATAGGTCAGTTTTGAAATATTTGAAGTGGACCTTCCGAAATATGTTAAGTTATAGGAATCAATCAGTATGGATATCGGCAAGATTGGGCTGGAAAGTAAGGTCTAAAGACGAAGAGTTGTATAATGCAAATTGAACAACAAGAAAACGGATGTCATTGTGTCTTATAAGCTGGTCCAATTACACGATCAGTGAAAAATAATTTAATCCAAACCACATTTATAAATGTTTTATGAACGGAGGAAGTAAGAAAGCAAGTACTTAAATGAAATCTTTAAAAATGTTATTATTTCATTGCTACTATTAATTGATCACTCTAAGTATGTATTGCCGGGAAACCTTTATTAATTTACAAGAACTTCTTAACAGATTGGATTCATACCGTGCTTTCCGAAGAATGTTATGGATTTCGAAATTTTTACTGCAGTTGTAGGAAGTCAGAGTAAACGCGCTATGAAAAATGGAACAAAACTTACTAAAACACTAAATTTGTGAAAGATTGTATTAAGTTTTCATGAAGATACATCCCCAAGCATTGACATTTTACTTATTAAATTGGCTTCATCTTCACTAGCTGTTTTCTTGCATTTACCTACGACTAATTTGCACGTTCAATCCGCTTCATTAGAACATACCGGCACTTTTTATTAGCAATCGTTTCTTTATTATATCGGTAAGGCCATACTAAAATGCACTCTCATACCACTGATGCAGAAATCGAAAGGCAGCAATTTGTACGCCACATGATTGACAATTGTGCATTAATCTTGCACGGTTTTTCACATACGCATTGTTACGATCTTATAGTGTTTGTTGGAGCGTTTTTGCGTTCGCGGCTTGATTTGATCGTACAAATGTGATATTTTAATGAGTTACCATTCTTGCATTTGAAAGCGCAACTGTATCCGAAATTATTTTCGATATACAGCAGCTTATTCCTGCAGTTTTTGCAGTCGTATTTGTCATTGAAGCAAATCGAAAACCGATATTTTAATATTAACAATTGGCTAGTTTATATCTTAGCTTCCGTTTAAGTTACTAATTACTTACTCGTAATGAAACAAAATTGCTGTCTCCCGCTATATACATTATATTTAAAGTTTTTGTTGGTCATATTTCACTGATAAATCGAGGATTGTTTTCGGATTCAATATTTTTCTTTTCATATACGTAAATAATTTGCTTTAGTAAATGTATCAATAATTGTATATTTAACACTGAGTTTAATTTATTTCATAATTAGTCTGTTCTCAAGTTGTTGTTGTTGTTCCCTTAAAAACATATGTGCCAAATGCTTAACATACGTTTTTATGGCAGGCAATAAAATTGCTCGTTTTCCCGAACCTTTAGAAGAAATTTTTGCGTTAAAGTGATTGAGTGAAAACTAGTCTTCCAGTTGATCCATTATATTCTACTAAGACAATAAATATAAATACAATTCCACAATTTAATACATTTTCACCACCAATCAATCATACCAAAATTGTAGATACTTTCAAGAGCAAATTCACCAGCCGTAGGTTATTTGCTCAATCAATGATTATTGAATCTTACTAATTAAAATTTCATGCGTGTGCAGTCCACTAAATCCACCAGTCACGCATTTTGTTAACTAACCCCGTTAGCAGGCTAGCAGAAAATAAAACAAAAATTACAGATCGATAATTGCTGATAAGCTCAAAGCGTGAATAAGCAAAAACGCATGACTATCTAACAGATAATGGAACAAAAACTCTGAGAATTTAAGAATTAGGTGTACTGCGGTAATTAATTCATTACCACGTATCTGCACTCAGAACCTTGTAACAATTAATTGACATCGATCTTTTTACAGTTTTTATTGTGGTACCATAATTTTATGCTTGCGCGCGGCCTTCATCTAAACCGTCAAGTTTTATCGGGTTGTATTAATCTTATTATTTAATTTGATTGCTTTTTCATTGATTTTCTCTTTTCTTCATTGGCCAAATTGTCGAAACAAAACAAAACTTGTACTTCAAACACAAACTGTATTTTTGACTGCAAACCAGGCGCTCAACATTTCTATAAATATTTATATATAAATAATACGCTATTGAATTAAATTGTTTTTGCGGTTTTAGGAACACACAGAAAAAACCTCTATTAATCCCTGGATAAGAAATTATCAAAAAGATTGGATAGAAAAACAGGCGCCCATGTGGATTTTATAGTGACGTTTATATTTGCGAAAAAGGTGACATTTTGTCTGTTTACTTAAACCTCATATTTTTGCTCCTTCTTCCAGACAAACATTTAAAATGGAAAATATGTGAGTGCACGATTTTCAACCAAAAATTAATAATACATAAATATAAATTACACTATTTATTTAACATTCAGTAACTTTTCTGTTCTCATAATAGGTACTTTACATTTTGAAACACGCTTTCAATGAAATAATCTTAAGACACTACTATTCGACAGAACATAGTCAATCACTGGGTTTGAAATATTTGAAATAATAAGATTTATGAAATATATAAAATAATAACTAAAGGAAATAAATTTAATAAAATTATATCTAATTAGTTTAAATTTTTTGCAGCAAAATATACTTTTTTCTTATAACTATTACTCATAAGTTTTTACTTCTCCGACCCTGTGGAAGAAACTGAGTAACTGAGCAACTAATCGATGCGCACACTGTTATGAATAGGACTTTTCAACTTAATCATGACAAAACCATTGTCATAAAAAAGGGTTGAAAGTGCATCTATGATACTTCTTCGCATCTTACTTTCATAGTGAAGCCTATCATAAGAACATATAAATTGCAAAATATACTATAAATTTGCTCTCGTGTTAAAGTATTTCCTGGCTTACTCGTTTTATTCATCCAACTATTTAATATTTCAAGTTTACTGATATAGTATTAACATCATCAACACTTTATGACACAAGACACAACTTCTATTTAAAAAAATATTAAGATTTTTTGCTAACTTTGGTTAAAACGAAATAGCTTCGTTTAACTGTAAGTTTAAGCATATTAAAAGCGGATTAGAGCTTAACAAGGACTGGGAAAAAATGTTATCTAATGTTAAAATGTTGACGACGACATCGTGTTTTTAATTATAAATAATATGAAGTGTGTTTGTCAGTGTTGTATTATATTTTTCAAATTATATTATGCAGGTTAGTCAAACCTAATGCTTAAGTCTTTGCAACTACATCTAGAAAGCTTTCTGATTGTGCAGACAAATTTTAACTGTGCTTGTTAGCGACATACTGAACTAAAATTACACTTTTCTGACCAAATGTTTGAACTTTTGAAACACGCTGTGTAACCTATTGCATGTCGTGATTCCTTTCTCCACCAAGCTGCACCTGTAATACATTTAATTTGCAATAAAATTTATTTTTTTACGTTTAGTTTGCCACGAGCTTCTGAAACATTTGTTGCTAAAACTCATATTTTAGAGAACAGCAGTCAAAAAAATTGTGTAGGTATATTATCAAAAAAATTTGGAAAAAATATGACAAAATGTCGTTTTTTTAAGATATTTTATGAAATTGGCTTAAGTCTAACCAATGTAGACCACAGAACACGTGAAAGAAAATTGATTTTAATATGAAATATAAAAAGCATAAGGATTTTAAAATAACAATTTTTAAAGAAAAGAAGAGGGAACTTCTTAAAGACTCTATAGATATAGGTGCTTAGACTTACTTAGAACAAACGTTTTTATCCGGAATAAAACGCATCGATTATACATACAAGACGAATTTAAATGTTTTAATTGCAACTTGGCTAATGCAGAAGTGACAAAAACAAGAAGGTTCATGCATACCATCATTTAAAGCCAATTTTCTGTTGATATGTTTTCGTCAACATCCGCCAAAATCATATACCTACATCTATTTCCTTCTCAGTGAAAATATTACTTTACCATGTCGACGAACGCTTTTGTAGAGGCGGAAAATTGGTCCTCCCGAAAAGCCCTTTCCCAGAATTACCCTCTCAAATGCAATAGATTATCCGAAGAACATGGCTACTTCCGTAAGTTCGATGGCATATACGGCAAATTGTGGCCGATGTACAAATGTGCCCTACTCTTCGGCTTTAGCAGTTGCGTTTGACGTTCTCGTTATTAAATGCCCACATGTGGTCAGATAGCAGTCGTATATTATTATTCGGTAAGGTGGATATTGAATGCAAAACCCAAAGATATCCGGGGAGACGGAGAACTTGAATTAAGTGGTTGGATCGATAAAGCCATATTTTGCCAATTTTAGTAAATTAGCCCTTCTTGAGTAGATGACTTAGAATAGTAAACAATTAGAAAAATATTTAGAAGAAAAACTTATTTGTGTAGCCCTAATCTGTATTTAAGAGTTGAGCGCTCTTTAGAGCAGAATTCAACATATTGTCGCTCGTCCTTTAAGATAAATCACCAGAAGTTTCATATGCTATCTCCTATCTTACAGTATGATTTTGCCAATGTCATATTCACACATAGCTCAAAGCTGGAGAAACAGTGTCTTTTTTCAAGTATATAATATACTAAAATGTCAACATTTTGTTATTATAAATATATATAGTTAAATAGTTAATTGTGGAGAAAGAGAAATTGGCCATGAAGGTGTAGAAGGCTCACAGACTAAAAACATTCTCCAATTAAGCTCTACATTATTCATTTTATACAAGCACACCTTAATTCGCAATATTTACATAAGTGCTAAATTTTAACTTGTACGCGAAATCATTGGATATTTGACAACTCCTAATGTTGTAGTGAAATCTACATGTCCACATAACATTAATTTTCAAAATAAACTATTCATCTACTAAAAAATCGAATCGAGTTATTTTGAGGAAATTGATTCTATTAAAAAAACGTTTATATGAGCTAATGTACATTTTTATAGTTTTCCAGATATGCATGGACTGCGAGATCCTAAATTTACACATGGACCAATAATGTAATTAATAAGGTAAGCGCATATTAGAAACACAGATGGAATTTGAATAAAATCATTAATCCTACTCAACCTAAAGTACATAACTAATGACTAAACATGATATTAATAAATTGAAATGATATTCCTAATAGCATGTTTCGTTTTACGGAGAATCAAAAAAAGAGAAAAAATATTTCAATTTATTGATTTATCATGCCCACAAAAGCTGCCAATTAAAAAGCAAAATTGAATTAAAGGGGCAAAGGACATTTATTACAATTTTAAATCTTTCTCATTTGCTCGGCTTTATTAACCTTTTAGAGAGTTTACAAATAGTCAATATGCACAAAATAGCACAAAAAGGTTTGATAATTATAAATTCATTTTTGTTACAATGTTCGTTCCTCTAAATCAAAGTCACATTGTTTAATTTTCAGTAATAACTTCAAATGCAGTTCAACGTCAGAATTATCTACAATCGGAAAGTTATTCCACTTTCAGTCACTTCTAAAAAAAATTAAATTTCCCATCAAAAATGCCCCATGAGCCAAAAAATGTGACCCAGAAAGATTTATAATGAATAATCTATCTACTCGCAAATACGATTCCATACGTCAGAACATCTTGTTAATTAGCTTGTAAAAATCGGAAGAACAAACGAGTTCCGTTAAGGCCTTAATTACAGGTTAAAAGGAAGCAGATCTGCATGATGCCGTAAATCTTCCTCTGCTCGTATGCATAGACAAGGAATTTTTCGGAAAAATTTCTATAGATCATCCCACACGGTCAATGCGATTGTTATTCTTAATAACGTAGTTAAAAGGTTCTTGTAGACCTGATGCAGATTTGTAAGTTGGAAACAAGAAAAATTGGGCGTGGGTTGCACGGATTTACTCCCCTAGGCTACTAATGCGTGAATTATCTATTGAACTTTATAGTTTAGGCGGCACAAACTGTACAAGTGAGTTTTAAATGTGTTTCATCGTTTAATTTTGCTTGGTAAATTCAATAATGCAAAGGCGGATTGATTTGTGTATTTATATATAGGCATATTTTTCTTGCAAACAGCTTCCTTGGCAACAATTCTGACGACCTTGTATAGCAAAGGAAAATATGTCCGTTTTTAATAGTTTCAATAGTTACAAAATTCGATATTTTTATTATTAGCTCCTGGTATCAATGGTTGAGATCTTGCTTCCCACACATCATAACGTATGTATAATCGTGCGACTCTTTACACGATTTGAGACACTCATGGGCCGCCCAAAAACAATGGATTCAACCTTATTAGGCTAATGACCGCCTTCTGATCTTCCTATTGTCTTTAACGATACCTCTTGCGCCTTTTTGTTTCACCTTGTAATACGGTACTTAAGTGGTTTAATAGATCAACGGGACTCAGTGTGATAAAGAGCCGATTTTTTTTTTTTTTAGTTCGCGATGGTAAGTCGCTATTATGAGGTGCCTATTTAATCGCATCTGATTGAAAAAGGGATTGAGCAACGCAGTTAATAGAATAAAGGAGGACTAGAAAAAATATAAGAAAGCCATATATTAATTCATTTGGGTTTGTTAGGTGATTGACGGACGGTTTATCTGAGTCTACCTATATGGCTTACTTAGGCCAGTCTCGATAAATCGAAGATGTTTTTTGGCTAGCTCTTAATTTGAGTTAGTTTATCAGAATCGTGAAAAATTTTAAAGTGTAAGGAAAAAGCCACAACATAAATTGAAGTTATATAAACTATGTAAGAAGGTTTATTTTAACTATCTTGCTGATACCTACAGAACCAGAGAGTAAATTTAATTATTTGTATAGCAAAACTAGCTCTTTGTCGACTTTCCAGTCCAGTTCGATAGTTTGTTTCTCTTCACCAAATCACATTTCAACACAAAATTTTTTAGACATTCTGAAACAAGACAGAAACTGGATACACTGGTCAAGTTTCAAGTTTCTCTTCCGGTTTGTAGACCGTCACACAAAGCACTTTTTCCTTGTATTGACGTTGATTATTTCATGTGGTCTGAACTTTATATTCTTAGGAATTTTAGGATATTTGGGAATTTATAATCGAAAAATCTTTGGACATGTAAACTTTCTATTCAACTGGGACATCTTGTTAACGAATAGTGGTTCCTTTCAAATCAATGTCGAGCTGACTTACTTCCACCTCTAAAACGTTCTTTTAATTGACAAGATACTAGAATTGCTCATCACTCGTGTCCATACAGTTATACAAGTTTTGTATCCAAATATTTGGGAGCATTTGGTAGTTATGAGACGACATGAATTAAAAATGTACTGTCGCAGTTCTTCCCGAATCCCGCTTTTATTGTCTAAATCTTCCTTTTGAAATGGCCCCAAAAGAAAAAGTTTAACAGGATCAAGTCTGGAGACCTAGCCGGCCGCACGGTTGGACTTCTGTATAGACAAGTTTGCCTGAAAGCATCAACGCGTTTTTAGCTTAACTTGTAGCAAAACCGACTATACCGACATGACTTAGCTCATGATGTTTTTAGTAGATCTAGAAGACAATTGATATTTATTATATTTCAAGTATATTGCATAAATGTGGTGCTGTTTCCGTACCAAATAATATATGGTTAATTAATAATTTTAACTATATATTTTATTCGAAATTCGCAGGTCTAATGGTCAGTTTTGGAAAGCTTGACATTGATAAATCTTAACTTCATATAATTGATGGGTGCTTGTAATGTTCTGTGCTGAAGATTTAAATATGATCTCACCTATCAATCTAAGCTGAGAAAATATTTTATCATTCAGTGAATATTGGTATATAATTTTCTATTATGTACCTTCTTATGAGAAATTTATGAATGGTTTGTACAGAACATTTTGGGTACAAGTTTTCACCAAAGTCAACGATATTAGGTTGTAAGCAGTTTTAATATTTTACTGTAAATTTATAAATTACTCTAGAACACAGTAACATTGATTTATCAGAAAAGTGTCAGAATAATTGAGAATTTTTAATATTTTAAAGTAGAATTTTCTTGAGCATGAAATTGAACAACTTTTGATTTGACCGATACCTACAATCTTATCGTGGCCGAGAAGCCAACAATGAAGCTTAAATTTAATTCAAATTGTACATTTTTAGATCAAATATGCATCTGCTAGATTTTAATTACTTAATTGCTTCACTTGTTAGTGACTCTAGATCTTAAATTTTAGTTAGTCTGATGAACTAAGGAATTCACCACTTAATATGCTATTATTATATAATTATACTTATTATGCTTGCAAAGTAGCGAATTAGTAATACTATATTTTCTTGGTTCATATTGAAGTGAAAATGTTGATCATTTATGTACCATTTCTTTAAATTCAAGTTTTTAAAATCTACAAGTTTTGTTAAGACGAGCACATTCTTAGTGTTTATCTGTCGATCAATCTTATTCAGACTCAAGTTGTACGGACTTTTAGTTTAGTATTAGACTTAAGATTGGTGTTCTTTCCACTCTGCCTCTATGGCAAAAATTATGATTCCCAATAATTTTAGTTGGTCAGGAATTGCCCGCTAAGTCACCAATGAATCCCATTCTGGTGTCAAATTACAATTTAAAATGATCAGTACACATTTTTCCTTTTTGAGTCGTAATTCGATTTGTTATAATTTATGTTCTGTTATATTAGCAAAAGAAGAAAATTAATGAAAAATGAAATACAACAAAAATTTAGAAAACTGTTTAAAAGTACTACAGTGCCCGAATGTCATAAAGTGAGGATTACAAAATATTAAAAACACATATGTAGGCAGTGTAAGATGTGAACTAATAATTGGTTAATTATCAATTATCCGTAGTACTTATATATCATTAATTAATTAATGCAAATTCAAGTTGAACCAATTTTCTTCTACCCAATTAATGGGATTTAAGTTATTTATTAATTAAAAGTGTATCAACCGTATACCTACGCTCTCCACGTACAACTGTTAATCAAACTCTGAACGGAAAATTGGCATTAACTATGCAAAATTACTTGGTCGCTTTTTTCCGAATCACAACAATCCTTAAGCAGGTCCGTTACACTGTTTAACCTGGACAATTGTTTTGCCAGTAACATGCAATTAATTGTGGATTTGCATGCGAACAAGTGAGAAAACGTTTAACGAACTAGGCGTGGGAAATTGGGCTAAATTCTGCAATGCCTCGCTTTAAATTGTTTCCAATCGATTGAAACTGAAGTGATTTCTTACATTTATTTCAAACATCATAGGGAAGAAATTTTTAATTGAAAAAGTGTTGAGTTCTTGTTTGTGCATTCTTGAAAAATATGTTTTAGTCGGTACTTGAATATTCACAGAAGAGCTGCGAGTTTTCGTTTATTTATTAAGGTAGTTTTTAAAGTGCTACGCAACATTAGCAAATCTCTTAATTAGTAGTCGGCAACGATATTAATTTACTTCATTTTCAATTAATGATTGACGATTCAATCTTTCAAAAACATTGACGATATTAGAAGATAATTGATATTTGAAGCATACAACTCTTCAAAATTAGCTGCAAGTGTGGGATTGTTTATGTTCATCATGTAATGCAGTATTCCGAAAACATATTTTCTTCAAAAAATATTTGAGTAATTGGAAAGTATATTAACATGTTTATTATACTGTTAAATTCGTAAATCCATATGTATTTACTGTTTTATATGATCCGCTCAAATTATGTTTCACAACAAATGGATGTATGAAACTGCATAAAATTTCATTTCTTATACGTTTAATATATTACTTTTAATAAATATCGAGTCATTATCATTAAAAAATGTATTTCTCTAAATTTGCAAATACATGTTTCTGAAGAGTAATTTTTTGGCGTCAGTTTTGATAAAGAAAATCTTAAATTCTTGTATCTTAGAGGACTTGGACTCATGCTATTAAGTCATACTAGTAGGACAAAATAGTTTTTCTTCAAACCTGAATAAATCGGGTATAGCCCGATTGAGCAGCTGACCGCAAAGATACGTTTTTCTAAGGCAATAGTTTACTCCGCACTTTCCTGTCGTCCATGCAACAAATCATTTCATAGCAGTAGCTATATAATCTAATCGAATCAACCCTATTGAAGTACCGATCCTAACATCATTGGGAACGCAGTTGCTTATTCTTGGTTAGAAATAGATGTGTTCCACTGTAAATGTGCTGATCTTTAAAAAACATAATTTTTTATTTCGAACCAAAGTTTTTGTTATGGTGCGCTCTATTATCAGATTCACTTCGGTCGGCTGTTAATCACTTGAGAACCATGAAAAGTATCATCTTTGCTTCGCATAAAATAATATACTGTTGTCGATGTAGGCCGAAATAGTTATGCCAACTTTAATGCTCTATTCGGAAATTCACTTATAAATGATGGAGCAATTTCTTAAAAACTGTTATGTGCACTTCGGCAGAAAGGAACATTATTGGACTCTCCTCTGAATTTAGAATAGCACATAATTTTTAGGAAAACTGTCCACCCATAAACCAGTTCAGCTCATGTGAGTGGTTGAACTGGAACGTTCTTAAGTTTTTAATCCATTCAACATATTTTAGAAAAGCCGCTTTTTTGCGCGAAATATGAATAAAATACTTGGTCGATTTTCGAGTAATCAAACAAAGTTACTCCTCTGGGCAATCTTTGCCAGCTTCCAGCGGCCTAAGAAAGTTAGATTGCATATAACCTAGATGGGCTAATTGGAGCTATTCTTGTCTTATGATATACGGACAGTCTTTATGTCCATGAATAGATACTTAATAGTTATTAGCTGGAACCGTTAGTTATAAACGAAGTCTACAAAGTGCATGCATAAAAAAGAGGTTGCATTGTCAAATTATACCAACATTTTTCGAAACTGGTAGGAGCCTAAATACTATTTATATTATTTAAGTTTATTGTTTTAAATCTAACAGAAAAATTTAGTAGAACCGTGTACTTTTGGTCCTGTACTTTATATATGTTATTTAGTCTCCATATTTCCAAAAGCGATGAAATATTCGAATATAAACCTTATTAAAAAAAAAGATGTTTTTCTGTCAATTATGAAATTCGTTAAAATGTGCGAAATTATATAAATTAGCGAGGTAAAAAGTCATATAAGGTCATTAAAGCAGTCCCATATGAAAACCTCTTCGAAACTTCATTGATCCAATCTTGCATAAGCAATGAAAAGAATATCGCGCTTAACGACGTGCATTCCAATTAAAACCGCGCTGTAAACGAATACATAAGATGCCGTGTCAGCCATAAATTTCTCAAATTTTGCAATTTACATACTACAAATTGCCGACGGTTATACCTTCCTACTATTGAATCCGACCCAAACGATATTGTTCGCGAAACGGTGGTGGAATATGGACTCCTCCCGTCATTGTTTTCAAAAGGCCATTAAAAATCTCACATGTTTTGTACTTTTGCTGTTACTTTCCGTGTCAGTGACGTGCCATTCAAATCCTTCGGGGATGACCGCACCGAATTGCCGGTCCGTAATAATTAGGCCAAGACGATTGATATTCGCCAGGTTTTATGGCTCTATTTTATTGTCAGCAAGCAGCCTGAATATATATAGGCTATAAAATGCACAGATGTTTCCTGATTTTCGATTCTTAATTAACTTCTGATAAAATGCACACACAAACAAGTGTATATCTCTTTAAAATATACACTTTGTTAGTATCACACATCACTATCACAATTTCAACATCATTTTTTACTTGGGCCATTCTGTTCGCTATACAAGCAGGGCATCAAATGTTAAATTAATTTTTCGATTAAACCGCATAGCTTTATGACTATATGACTACTTTTTACGGCTGTTGCCGAAGAATTTTACGGTTGAAGCGGTTTTCAAGTAGTATCCAAACATCCGGTTGGTTCTTGATTATTATATAGCATTCAACATGTCCCTTGTAGCTTCGTCCTACCAATTGATGAAGACTGGGAAGTTTTCAAGTTCATTTTTCAAAAGTTACTTACACTTAATACTGATTTAAAAAACTGATCCAAAATCATATGCATAACTTTTTAACGCAACCTTTAATTGCAGAACTTCAAAACTACTTCTATGGTTTTCCTTATGGACAGATTATTAATGAAAGTAATAAATAAAGCTGAAATAATGTTATGAAAAAAACCACATTAATCAAAGACTCTGAACATCCCTAAAAGCGAAAGTAATGATAAGCAAATACTGCACTGAAGATTGGCTGGTGATGTTCGAATATATCAGACATATAATTTCAAAACGTGCACATTAAAAACATCCAGGCAATAAATGTTTCAAAAATGATTAGAAGAAACCCCAATAATTGATTTTAAAAATCATGTTTCTTGTAGCATGTTTGAATATAAATATTGAATTTAGCTAAGTATTGATAAGTCTGACTAAATCATAAAAATACATTACGTTCATGGTGGGATTGCAACTATTAATTACTTTACGTAAACATTAGAAGAACTTGGCACTTGATTAATCATAATTGCTGTCAAAAAATAATAATCGTGTATTACACAATACGGCGATATTTATGTGATGATTTCAAACAACCTTTAACATGCAAATCGCACCCACATGGATGGAAACGATGTTGATGCATTATTATTATGTGCCTTTATCTATATTATTATTGTAGCCGGGACGTGTGTTTCGGTCCTAGATGGACCACTCCTTACCGTGTACATATGATAATGTTTACTGTTTCAAATCCGCGTAGTTATGCTATTGTTTCACAACTTAATAAATAATTGTTTAGCATTTTGAATGGAACTGAAAAGTCAAGAACGGTATAATTTTTTCAACATTTAGTAATCGCGGTGCTAATAGATAAAAATACGTAGCTACTATGCATGTGATTTATCGAGAAGATGGTTCTGCTAATATAGAAACCGTTTGGAAAATTAATTTTCATTTTATATAGGGCGGTCAAATTTTAATTTGCGAGAATTTCAGAATTAGGGAGCCCTTCGTTATACTGGTATTTTCTACTGAGTTCTTTCAATGTCCTACATCAACGATGATCTGCCCAAAACTTTTCCACTCTTTCTTCCACCAAACTCAATACAGTTTCAGTCGTTTTTTATAAATGCTGCTTTCAATATCACCCCAACAATCACCTGTTCAGTCGCAGACTTTTTCACATTGTTCGTCAACTTCACTAGCACTTTCTTGAAAAAAATTGAAAAAAATGTTTGTTGTTTTGTTGTTGAGTAATGACCCAACTTTTTATTTTCAAGTAAAACAGGATTGTTTGAAAATATTCGCAAGAGATCATGAGGTGTTAGAGGGATTCAGAAATCTCCCCAACAAATACGTTCTATGCTTGGTGCTCACAATGTGCATTCTCTAAATTGAATTTAATCTCTCTTGACAACATTGCTACCAAATTTTGTTAACGCACAAATATTTCATATTATTACGATTGTCTTTCATACATATTCATTCATCAAACATTTATGTGAAAATTTCTACTCCAGCCGATAGCGCATGCATGTCAGAAAATAGTTTATCTCTTCCAATTAATGAAGTTGTACATTTTCCAGCTTACAAATAATAATGACCGCAGGACGCAGCATCAGTTATTTATTGCTACTATTAACGTACTCGGGTACGATTCGATCCGTTATTAAGACCACCATTTAGCGATCGATGTGAGTTTTCAAGAAATACGACCTTCAGTGGTTTCAGGCGATCACAAATTTGTCCTCTCATTTATATATGAAACTAGTAGGTTTACATGCACTGCTTCCCTTTAGAAATATACCTGATTTGACTTTTTTAATTCAAATAGTTCAATTGCAAAAAGTATGAAAGAGTGTCATTTACGTCTAACCAACTCTTCATCTGAAATTTAAACTGTGGCATTTCTGCATGTTTCACTTCAGTAAATAATGTAGGTGTAGCCAGGAACGAAATATTTAGTACCACATTTTCACATTGAAATATTGTAAAGTGATCGGAGAAAAATGGGCAAATCTCTAAAGGAAAACTTAACAAATTACGATTTTCATCTCTAAATTCAATCTGTTATTAATTATAAAGTGTTCTAAATAAGAAAAAACACCCAACGCATAATAGAATTTGTTACTTGACCTCTATGCAGCCGGCCATCAAGAGCGTTAGCTTTCTTGAAAATAAAATCGAAACCGTTTTATTATTGCAAAAAAAAAAAAGAGTTCGAAAACAAAGTACCAAAGATACCAAAGCCCGCCAAGACCATGAAGGAAAAAAGCACATAACGGCCACGACTCGCGGAAACATTTTTTTGTTACGGATTAATTAATCAACTAACAAGTGATTGATTTGTGCATTACGGTAATCGATAAGATATTAATTACAGATTAAAAAACCGGTTGCGGCTGCTTTTCTTTGAAACAAAACAGGTGGTATATTGTTGGTACCGGATTCAAGTTCTTTGATGGTAGATCGACATTAATTCCCAGGCAGTAGAAATCGTAGCTCGGAATACTCAATTAATGGTTCAACGATGGATGGTATGGAAGTTCAAATTGTTTACCAGAATGGCATAGAACTCAATAATTGATTTCGAAGGAAATCTAAATTGCATTAATTTTTTCGATTAAGGTATCTTCGTGTCTTAATATGCATGGGACATAATATGAAATCAAATTATTCGAATTATTGAGCCCTTTTTAAGTTATGAATTGTGGCGAACTAAGTTTTGATATTCACTTCATCAGCGCAAAAAAACGCAAAAGCTACGCATCGGTTATCGAAAACTACTCTAATTACATTCAGAGTTGACATTTTTTCAAATTATTTGGCTTAGGTTTTGATCCGATTGTGGGCAAAGCCACGTTCTCTCTAGTGTAAACTCTTATTAGGTTGAGTAGAATTGATAATATTTCTTTATAATATCTGTAAACATATTCATTGTTGGCTAATAATCTGTTACTTATATGTGTTTGAATTGCGTACTATCTTCAGTTGCATAAATAAGGTCAAAAGTATTGAACTTTTTTGGAAAAAATATTCCCTAAAAGTTAGCCAGCTCACTGCTGCTTACTTTTGTAATTCATGTTCCAAAGGAAAAGCTATCTGTACTAATCAACATAAAAACGAAACATAATTCTGCATTGTCAAATGCCATAAAATACTAAACTGAATTCTGATTTGGGAGTTTATACATGATTAAGCTAAATTCCTTTTCAGTTTAGTTTACTTTTCCCGATTATTATGCTATTTTTGCTTTAATTTCGGTGTAGTTGAGCATGTTAAAAATTGGCATTTGTTATTACATTTTTAATAAAAAATCACTTTTCCGAAAAGTGCAAATTTTGAATATTGATTCTAATTCGTAAAAAAGTATGCTCGATCAAACTTGCAAATTAATCAGTTTAGCCGACTGCTAAATGCGTCTTGTACACAAAAAAAAACTCACTCACAAGCTATCAAGCACATCAAGTGCTTCCTTCAGGCTCGAAGTAAGCGTACATGTTAGTTATGTCTCAAAATATGGTTTCCAAGAAATATTAATATTAATTATTCAATATTAAATAATTAGTTTTTGATTAAAGTGAATAATTGTATGATTACTTGCTGAATGATAGCTGTTCCTAATTGTCTAACTTAACTCCTAGTGATCAAAATTTTAAAGACTACATTTAAAAAATCTAACCACAGCCGAAACGAAGAAGAAAAATGAACAGAAATAAACCGCGCACCGAGACAAATTAAAGCGATTTAAAGCAAATCCATATTACCATTCTCTGAAATACGTATCACACTTTGTAGTATTTCAAGTTTATAATTTATTACATTTGCTGTGTTTTTTTTCACAGTCGATTTTTTTATCACCACAAAACAAGGACGACGTCGGCAACTAATTTTATGCATTATAGCTGCAGAAATCAGATTTTTAATTATCCAAACCGCAAATACGATGTATTTTTTACTGCTATAATTTTTTCAAGGTGACGCTAATAATATTTATTGCGATGACGAGTACATACAAAATTACACTGTTTCAAATTTGTTTTTATTGTGATCGATATTGCACAAAATAACGAGATTTTTCTAATGCTTTGAACGTAATTTGTCAATATAACCTTTGTTTAAATAATTCAGAATTTAAAGCGATCACATAAACTTTAAGAACACTTTTGCTTCCTCATCATCAAATTATCAACCGAACCTCATTTTATAGAATGAACTGCCGCTTCTCAACAGCAGCGGTTGTAACTAACTTTTGATGCTCCGTGTAAAGAACAAGTAAAAGAACCATTCGAAAATATCTTAAACTTAAGATGAAGTGCCAGGAAGGGTAATTGGTCATTGTAAACTAGTACCTACTTTGATTAAAAATTGGAACAGTTATAGTTTGATACCAGAAAGTTTGAGTAAAAATTTAAATAACGCAAGCATCACAACTATAAATTATATACAAATTAATAGGCACCGCCACTAGGTATGGTAATTACGTCGAAAAACATCCTCCAACAAATTAAGTTTGCAAGTTCCAGTTAGACTCAAATGGGAAATGAATTGCCCCATAAAATAACGCAACATACGCGGAAAATGCGAAAATTAAATAACACAAACTGACGGATTGAAGTAATAAAAGCGAAGGAAGCCACAAATTATGCATATTTAGCCTCGCGTGCCTCCCGTACGGAATTAAATTAAAGTGCGTCTGGATAGCATCAAAAATAACATATTTTGCGTGGCTGCGAATCGGGAATATCGTCGTGCGTATATCCCTAAACTGGATGGGCCATGTGTGCTTTCGCTTCCAGGGAATTCCGAATACTGTGGATACATTTTCTACTCGGAAAACTTTCAAACGTTTTAGGAAGTCGGAACTTGCTTGTCGCGCCAATGGTAAAAAGTACCAAACATTGCTGACTGACTTCATTTTTTGTGTTAGAGAATAGCATCTAACCAATTTTTAAAGTTTGAATCAAATACACGAAGTAGATTTTCTGTAATTCACTGCCAAAAATGCACTGAAATTTGTATGCTATTACGAGTGACCGTACAACCTTAAGCTTTCTACATATTTTTTTCACTGATTTGTTTCTCGGGTATTTGTGTAAATGCTTATTAATTATTTTGTCTTTATCACTTCTATTCTATTTTGATTAACGGGTCTTTTCTTTCAGGTATGTATGGCGACCATTGTTGAATTGCTAGCAGAGGTATAGTAAGTAAGGTAGGTGGAATAGGCAATACAAAAGCTCTATCCGCAATTAAATTGAAGGATGTGTGTGTGGCACAACTTTTTCAAATAATGAAAAAATAATTTAAATCGAACTACGCAAACCCTGCTAAAAGTGAATAAATTTCAATTTTATTAAGTGAGATGCACAGACAGCTTCTTTTCTCTTTGTAAAAGTACAAGCTTGTAGTTACGTCACTCGCAAGCTCTCCAAGGACCGATTTCGAAGCTTTAAGCTCTCGCCAAGTTTAGCCGATGTTTAGCTTGCAAATGCTTCAGTGTAAGACCTATATTTTATGTCACAGAACTACCCAATGAGAAAAGCACCAGTCGCATATTCATATCGACTGTATTAATCTAAACTTGTTTTAATTTCTGGTACTGACTCTATTAAGAGAAAACATACGCACCAAGCAAGGTTACGCCATACGCTTCCCATTTTATTGAATTTCCCATTTTTTCCCCAGAATTAAAAAAAATATTGATTCATTTTACATGATTACTAATACTTTGCCAAAAGTGAAAGGCTTTTGAATTGTGTCACTCGCAAGACCCTCAGGAACGATTTATGTAGAACTAACGGGAACTTCAGGTTTGATATTGGAGTTCTTGGGTACAATCCAAATCCAAGTACTTTTACAAAGCTTTACAAAGTTGTGATATTTGCTAGTTATAGCAAAAAACAATCAAAATCCTTGCCAAAAGATGTGAAACAAATGACATAATCAGTACCTAATGTTTTCATCTCGGATAGCCTCAATTCGTCAACCTAGTTTCTTAAGAGACATGATAAATTGAATTAACGCAACGGTAATAACTCTGAAATAAATAAAGTTCAATGGAAAACACTGAATACAAAAAAAAATGTATGTAAAACGAAAGTTCCGTCTAATTGAATGCTAGATTCATTGGCACTGCTAGTTTCCTATTTGACAAAGAAAAGCAGAGAAATGGTAAAATAAAGTCGAAAATGTTATGAATCTCAGAGATGTATAGCTCAAGTATTATGATTATTTCCGATAGAGACTATATCAGTTATAAAATTCGCATTAGGCAGGCTAAAAATGCCTCAAAGCTGTAAAATCAAACTAAACATTTTCATTTCAATTCATTTGAACATTTAACCCTTAATACATGCAGCAATTATTTAATGTTTCGAGCATTACAAGGTTCTACTTCCGGGACAATCTTAATTAATATTAAGTTTATTAATTAATAATAAGTTAATATTTGTTCAGACAGAAAGTGAATCTCGTGCTATACAAAATATATTCAAAGTTTTTTGTTATAACTACATACTAGAAAGAGCAAATGATAGAATTAATGGAGAAAGTGGAAACATGATCAATTTTCTGTTACTGGCTTATGAAACTAAAGTTTACATAAATGTTGACAAAATCCTTGAAAATAAAATGCTGATAGCAATTTAGATATAGATTTAACATGTACAATGAACATAAAATAAGAAAACTATCAGGTTCAAAAAACATTTTAAATTATCTATGGGTAACATGAGTATAAATTTTTTAAAGAGTGCTTGTAAACGTTTGCAGTGATAAAAAATACGAGAGTCGAGAAATAAAAGATACAACTGGATTCAGTCCAGACGAACAATTATAGAAGACAATAAACTTTCCAGTCCGGCATTAAGATTAATCACACCATTCACATATATTTATTTGGCAGGTTTACGAATTCAAAACACATATGCATAAGAAAAATGTTCTTTCTACATGTCCCATGTTCGAAGTTCTAAACTGTTGAACCGCTGGTGCAACACCTCTCCTTTCCGGCTATGTGGAAAACATCGGTGTAAATCGCTTGATATGAGGATAAGCCAGCCGTGGAGTGTACAAAGTTCCGAGTTCACCGAGATCTTTTATTTATTTTATAGGCTCTGTTTATCCCTTTATTTCGGCTTATTCAGCAAATATAATCCATTTGCAAATGGATATCTAATCCGGTTCACTTAGAAGAATATTTTTATGAGTATTGGCAACTCGCAAATTACAAATAGGTATACATATCAACAACTAATATAATTAGTTACCGATTGAAGCGTATATTCGTTGCCGCTAAGACATATATCTCTTATGAGTTAGAAACCATTGGGTCTACAATTACCACCAGAGCGTTATTATGGATGACAAAGATTTGGTTTTCCAAGTACTTATTGGCTAATGATACCTACTGAACTTTCCAAATGGCATATTTTGTAATTTTTCCCTCAGAATCAGAATTGCCTGCAGACAACGAACTCGCCAACATAAGAAGACGCGAAGTAAACAACAAAATAAGCGTACAAGTACATTACGCTGGCAATTATTAAAATCCGAAGTAAATTGCATGCCAATGTGAAGCTCGAGGCTCATTACTAAAAAGTCATCCCGCGCTCTACTTCAGATTTATTCTCTTTATTTCAGAAATACGTGACTAACAAAAGTGCTCAGTTTAAATTATCTCGTTTGCAAAGCACATGAACGCTATTTGTTCTGTTTTGCATTTTATTGACATATGATGAATTTCTGTTGAAGCGTATTGCTTCATCATCGTTCTTGATTAACGACCTTCTATAACTTAAATAGATTAAGAAACTTAACTTTTTCAAAATCAAGTACAGTCTGCAGGTGAAGTATATGGTTTTTTTTAAAAAGGTCTCATAAAATATTATCGGTTAATTGAAAAATAATTTACGAAATTTTATATTCCGATAGATTTATATAATTTGCATAAATGCAATGATAACATTTTATTCCATCGCTCATTGTATACTTGAAGGCTTGCTTATAGCGGCCTGAACTTCTCATTCCCTTTCGAAGAGAAGACCTATGGATTTACGTACAACTACTTTTGAATAGCTGTTTTCATAAATGTTATTCATACTAATGACATTTGATTTTGTTTAAGTTTCCTTATTACCTTCTTTTTGGTCATTTTTATTAAGCTGCCCTAATTTGCGACAATTTAGAGGTTTGCGTTATCAGTTAGTAGTTAACACCTTAACTAGTGGTTTAATTGTCGAAATAGCATTAGCTTTTGGTGAGAGATTTATTTATGGGCCCATTCAAGCAAGTTCAGATTGTTTGCACCTTTAAGGCGCGTTGATTTACGAATATTCTAGTAATTCATTCAGCTCAATCATCAGCTACAAAATTTAAGTCCTGCGTAAGGCATAAATCAAGTTCATGACTTCCATCTTCTGAGACAAGATATCAGAAATTTCATGAGAAAATTTCAAATTTCCACGAGAGAACATCTAGACCAATCCTGAATTTGGGTATTATAAACAAACGCATAATAATGCTTCATTAATATGAAAATGATTTATCTTTCACAGGGAATATTTTAATTTTCTGGTTTCACGCAATGTTTTGAAAGGGTGAACAATTTTGATCCTACACACGTATTACGATTTTACAAGCAGCGCTAACAATACGAGTCTACAACAATCTAAACTAATGAACAAAATATCTACGATATTATGTCCATTAAGCGAGAATTTTAGTAAAAACGCAAAACGTGTATATTTTTTTGACACGTTCACTTGTTTGATTTTAGATTTTTAATATTATTAACTTAAATTCAAACTATCAGAGCGTCAAGTCGAATTGCTTGGAAAATTTCATTCTGGGCAACTTAAATTAACGGACGCAAAAGATCAGCAAAGATGTTGAAGCACGATGAGACCAAACGAAATCTGTGACACTTTTTGAGTTTTTATGTAAAGATTGCACTTTAAACAATTGCTTTTGAGAGAGACTGGTTGCGTACGTACCGAATCAAACTCAATGAAACATTTTTATTAGAAAAGGCTTTGCTTAATATGACTTTTTAACTAAAAAAATAATACTTAGGTGTTATGGAGCTCAGTTTGTATTGTATAATTAAAACATCTCATCTTTGAACTGCTGTGAAATGACACAACTGATGGCAATGCACAGCTACAAACAGATTTAACATCGAGGAAATAATCGAAAATGTAATCTAATAGTATTTTTTCTAAAGCTAGTAACAGAGTCAAAGACAATATGTAATACTTATTGCTAAAAAGTATCACATTTTGCACTATATTAAGCAAGTCCCTTTTCTTTCAGTTTCAACAAGGGTGGCAAAACAGGAGCCAGGAATATATTAGTTAGAAAGCGAGCGTGCGGTAATAAATTATCCCGGGACAATTAAATAAGCACACAGGTTTCAGCATTTACGATGAGTGTGTGGAAATGTTGCAAAACGAGTCGGCAACAGTATGGTCTCATTACGTACGGAATTACTCTCCGATTAACCAACAAGAAGAACGACTGAAAAGGAAACTGGATTAAGATAATTATGCTAAAAGTGAAAATTTAATTTTTGAGTGTCAAATAAATGTACTTAATGGTTTACGTGTCGGATTGAATTTACGTGATAATTTAATCACATTGTACGTATCATCTAGAGTTTAAGCTAACATTTTATTCAACAAAGCGCTTCTTACATGCGAAGTGGTTCAATTTACAAAGCTAAAGAAACGAACCTGGGACTCTAATACGCTTGATTCTATTAGGGACTAAGAAAATATATCAGGTGCATTTAACTTCGAAAACGGTAGATACACCCTACGAAAAGTGCGCCGAATAAAAGTTAGTAAAGATTCTAATTTCAAGATTCTGATTTCAAGGTTAACTTTGGATTTTCAAATGTGAAGCTGTACTTTTTTTCGTGTAATCTTAATAATTAGTCAACAACCGATGACAATTTTTCATATTTTTATTTGCTCAGTTTTTATAAATCAAAATGTCTAACAACTAACTAACTAACAAATTAGTCGGCCGATTTGAGTAAATAGACATAAGGTGCTACACAAAAGATTAAGTCAACAATAAATGTTCGAAAATTGGATCATTATCGTCAATGCCAACTTCGAGATTTGCACTGTCCTTATATGATTTCTTACTCTGATAAAACCTACGAAATTATTGTGTTTATTGTTAGTGTTTTATTAATTAGTTGGATAATTTGTTATTTTCATTAATAATATTGTTGTAAATAAAGCGTTGAAAAAATGTTTCGTACAACAGTTACTGATTTTTCACTCTTTATTACGTTTAGGAGAAAACAAGTTAACCTACCAATAACCTTAGAAATAGAGTCAAAATCATAAACTGATAAATTCGTATTTATCGTTTTAATTCACAATTTTTTATAGAGTATGTTGGTTGCGAAATTCAAATATAACTCTCTCAACCATCTGGAATATTGACGTCAAAGCTGGCATCATTCCTATTGAGGAGTTGAATTTGGAACTAAGAATAATTGAAGTAATTTCTTTACACAAAGTTGAAATACTGCAAAAACTATTTCGGAATAAAAGAAAACAGCTACTTACATTTACATTGAATCACCAGAATTACTTTTGTATATTAACTTAAATCCAATCTAGTCTTATTGATCTAAATCCAATCCATCTTACCTTCTAATTAAACCTTAAAAGAAATACTCATTATACATTTGAATTCTAGGAAAGTGAACGGAAATCTTGGCAGAAAAGTAAGTCCAAGTATTCGTATTCTATTCATGGACGTAATTTTTATGTATGTATAGTTTCACATAGTCATTTAAAAAATCGTGAGGTTGTATGAACACAAGCAAGATATGTAATGAACAAAGCGAACGGTAGGTTTTCGAAATAAATATGATCTTCCAGTATTGTGCGAAACCAATCGACCACCTAAAGAAAATTTACTTTTTGACTCCATACATAGGACCACTTACTTGAAAAAGCCAAAAGTCGATGCCCTGAAAACAAATTTAAAGATTACCAAATCCAACATATAACATTTGCCAAATTAAATATATTAGGACTATCTTGCAAAATGACTAGCAATTACCACATGGATTTTAACAACCAATTTTTAATTCAGAGTTGTCCATTTGTTGTTGTATTTTATAAATTACAGAGAAAATATTTCTGTACCGATAAGGAAATCTAAACAATAAATTCCAAAAGGTCAGGTAGGTTACTGCAAGAAAGAATTTGCATTAACAATCATTTAATAGTGCATAACCGTGTATACATGCCTCTTAAATACTTCGCAACCTTACGAAAGTTCATCCATTTCAAAATTTACCTCGATTCTAAAATAAGCTGGTCGACTTATATAATTCCATGTTTTCTTATAAGACGAATTTTGTAATTACAAGTTGAAATTGTTCCCAAAACCATACTAAAACTTAATGGTCAAACATGCATGCACACTTTTTGTTTCCCATATTTCGCTTCATGCCCGAACAAATCGCGTGAAACAATCAATTCGTTCGAAGCGTGTAGAATCGATTTTGGGTGGTATGGAGTATAAACGTTCTTTGTTTACCAAATGTTGTTCGATTTTTCGTTCAAAAACCTTGAGCATATGAAGCAGTTTCAAAAAATTTGCCTCATTACGAAATTGAACATATCGTCACGTTTTGCTTATTGATTCGATCGCTCTTGAGAAACGACATCGGGTTTTATCACTATTTTTAATAAAATCTTTTGTTTCATTCGCTAGTTAAAAATAAACATCATTAAGTAAGACACAAGAAATTTTAGTTGCTAAACAATAGTTAGTTGTTAACAGGAGGTCGGAATTTCCCATTTCATTTACAAGGTGTTTCCAAAGTTAAAGTTTTAACTTTGATGTTATTTAACGCACGTTGCATCGGCAACAAAATATTACATCAACAAAAATATATTGGAGTAGCGTCTTTTACGATCTTCTGCTAATTCAAATATGTTACTTTATTAAATTGAAAAATAACTGATAGTTTGGAAAGCTACATCTATGTAGATTGGGCACAGCATTTAAATCACTGAATTACCTATATCATGCGACTCACAGTTTTTTTACAGTTTCTTATTCTCAAATCAGTTAACATGCCGAACGTCAAGTGCACAAAAGTGCCTAAAATCTAGAGCACCAGACTTCGCTGCAATACTAAAAGTACGAATACAATGTTGTTTTACACCTACAAAAGTATTCCTCATTTGAATTTGAGAAAAACAATAAAAGTCTATTTAATAATGTTATTATCCATATGCAGGCAATCAGATTAATGTTTCATCAGTGAACTTTTTTTGTGATTGTATTGCGTCTTAGACGCTTTGATCCATACAATCAATTTTAAGTCAATTACAGCCAATCGCTTTTTTTGCGTTAAATCAATTCAGTATCGTTAAATGTTTCGTTTAGGTTCCATTCATACTATAATCGAATTAATGCAACTTATTCACAAAATGTTAAAAATTGGAATTTTTATAAGTTATCCCATAATGGGCTTAAAGACTATTGTAGGCAACTTTTAAATGGCATATAAATACTGCTAAAGAGTGAAAGTGCCAACTTAAATAACGTGAAATAAGATTTAATATTGCCTAATCGCGTTTAAATAAATACTAATTTTCTACTGATAGAAATCGATAATTTACACTGTTTATTCACATGCAATTAATAGTCCATAACGTTAAAATGCAAAAAATGCAAAACCGCTTTAAATATGTTTTCTCAGTAGTTAGCACAAAAAACTTTGACAAAATAACAGCTAATGGTTTTTCGCGGCTTTTTCTGCCTGGTTGGTGTTTGATTCTATTGTATGCTTTTGTGGGATTATTTAAAGTAGAACAGGTGAGTTTTTGTTTGATTCAAATCGATCAATTTAAACATGCAAAATAAATAATTCAGTGACTGATTGACCGAACAAACACTAGGTTTATTGTCATTGCTAATTCACAATTAGTTTTAATATCCCGTAACTTTTCTTGGCGAATTAACCGAAATCTGCGGTAAAGAAAACGTTTTCCGGTGAAATGTAAACATCAGATTGAAACTTTTTTTGGAATCTTTGAGAATATCAGATAAACGTAGTACTTAGTTTGGATTACGTCCTAAAAATTAAACATGGAAAAATTATTTAATGGCCTGCGTGTCACATTAATTTTCAATAATTATACATTTTTTCCGGAAAACTAACAAAATTGGTACCTACCTACTTTGCAATCGTTTGATTTGTCAATATTTCCCCAAGTGTTCAGTTTTCATTCTTTGAATAAATAATCGCTTAAAAAAGGTAACGTTATTCCATAGAAAAAAATACGCTTATAGAAATTATACTAATTGGTGCTGTATCTGTATAATTATATTCGAAATATAGCTGGCACTCGTCAAGTTTTATAGTCAATTTTTAATTTCATTCTCTGATCGGAATATTTCCAACTTTTTCTTTAATCACACATCGTGTTAACTGTGCTTATCGGCACAAGAAAGCATTTTTACTCAATTTCTCATATTTCATGCTCGTAGGTAATCCATACAGTCATTATCATGTGTGTATTAACTGAATGAATTGTAATACTGCAGGTTGCACTTTATTAAAATATAATAATTTCTCATCAAAAAGTTATTCAAAATGCTTTTTATCTCCTGTTTTTATTTTTATGATAATTTACATTCCTTGCTTTTGATGCCTCTTAGAAATATTCAGTTGCTTATAGAACCTCAACTAACATTGGATTTAAATAATATGGCAAGTTGTTTACTCATTACGTTTGGGCATGCAAGTTGCAACTGTCTTAGGCAATAGAAGTAACTAACATTTGACAATATTGAATATCTGTTTTGTCAGTTTTTCCAAATAATCAATAAAAATTGAGTAATTGAAAATTCTAAAAAGTATGCTGATACAACGGATGCAAGTTAGTTAGTTAGGATGCAAGTCATTTTAAGCTCCATCATAGTATGATCAAAGTGCGAGAGTAATCGTGAGACTGGTATTAATAAATCCATTCTTTTAATGGAAAATAAATTTTCAGGCCTGGTCCATTCAACCCTAAAGAAAAATCTTTCATTAGGGAACTTACGCCACTGTCGGCGGGGGAATTAAGTTTCCATCCCTTGACGACGACGTTGAGCAGCAGTAAGAATACATGCATAAATTAAAAACGTAAAACATCAATACTTTCTTATTAAAACTCTCCCCCGGCCCTAATGACAATCAGGCCCTGGGTTCCCGAGAGCGCGTATGTGAGAAAGGGGAGAAAAGAAAACGGAGACCTCGATCGACACAGAGGCGTTCGTCTACATTGCAAAGAATCAATCCGTAATTACTAATCAGCAAATTCTACATTTTCATATTATGACTTGGCATTGCTAGAATTACATGTTCTTACTTCCATGTTTGTTCTACCAAATAGGAGGAAGAATGGCAAACGATAAGACTACAAATATATGTAGCTTTACGGCTTCTGCATATCTACGGTTCAGTTGTAATTCCCAAGATAACTCAAATTTTCCTTAAGGCTGTTTGGACCAAATATGGGAAATTATAATATATATAGGATATATTAATATCCATAATTAGCTTTATTTTCGAAAGCTATAAACGTTACTTCCACTGTTATTAAAAATGCGAGTTAATAATGAAACTTGCGGTATAGGGACTTGTTAAAATAACTAAATACCAATTTGTCTTTTCCATCTTTTGGACAAGAAAAAATGAATTTCAAAAAGGTAAATGTTAAAAGTTGAACTTGACAACTCAAAATTGTGTCTGTGATTTAAAATTAACTTTAATTATATAAAGTTAATGCGAACTAAAATTAAAACTTTGTTGAATATTTACTCACATTACGCACATTTTAAAATAAGATCAAGCGATGATCTGCCATCTGATCCTAAGAACAGCATGTTTTGGATCTTGTGCCAGGGAAACGACAGAAGAAATATCAAGCTTTGATACACACAACGAACATCGAACACCAAAGGGATGAGGTTGTATGTATTTTCGCTTACTTTGTTAAAATATACTAATAATAATCCGTTCTCTCTTGTTAAGTTGAGTATTTTTAGTGCATTTCTGGCACCGATCAAAAGCTTCTTGGTATTTATTCCATGGTTTCCCTGGCACAAGATCCAAAACAAAATTAAAAGCTTCGTTCTCAATATCACATCGCTTGAACTCATTATAAAATGTGTAATTTTAAGACACAAGACAAGCACTTTTCTCTAGATTCTTCGAATGAGTTACGATTACTTGTGTTGCCCGTTGGGTTTCTTCCCTACCACGTTTCTGACTGTTCTGAAATTGTTCGAGATATAAACTTCCAATGTTCCTCCATATCAGTTCTGGTTTTGTTCTTGGCTTTGACCAGAAAATGATCTGAATCGGCACCTGCCTCCCTGCAGCTTCTCACCTCTAGTACATTACGCCTGTGCCTTGCATCAATTATATATTATTTCATCAATCTTCGGATGAAATCTCCCAGGATGAGTATCAATGTCTTGTTTGGGAGTTGGGCTAGTTTCCTCTCCAAAGTGGCGTAAAACAGATCTTTTATACCCTCAGCTTTGTCTTCCGTTATATATATTATATATAAACGAGTAGCTGTAGAAAGTGCATTTTATCCTAATGTAGCATATCCTGTCGCCAAGGGGTCGAACCTTAAAAATTAGTTCAGCAGAGATTTCTTGAGGGCAAAACCTGTTCCGAAAGCTTGGGCGTTTTGGTCATTGCCACTATAGAAAAGTACTGAATTCCCAACGTCAGTCCAGTCCAGGCCACCGTATTTCTTGCAGAGCGGTGATTTCCATATTCATTGTTTCCATTTCTTTGATCGTTTTCCCTGATGCACTTGATCGATATAAACCGAATACTTTCCATGTTTTAATGTATATGTTATTTCCTTGTTCTTTACGTTATTGGTCTTCGTGTATCCGTCCTGGTCCGAGGCTTCTGTTGCTTATGACTTAACCCAACTGAAGTCACCTACTTAGAAATGTTGAAATAGACTGGATATAAATTTTTTGTTTTTATCCCTGGATGCCCTGCCGATCTCCAATATCTCCAATAGGTCTAAAAGTTTGCTCTTGAAGCAAACGTGCACATTTTTGAAGTCATGTTCCATGTTGAATGTATGGTTGACAGTGAATGTATGGATGATGAGTGTCCTGAAAAGAAATACTTCAAATTGTTAATAGTTAGAGAATAGATGCTACCAAACCTCTCCAATCAGACTGGAAAATACTTCAAAAACTAGAACATAAAAATCCTAAATAAAACGTACGATGTGTGACCACATTAGGATGATTGAATTTCGTTTATTTTTATGCTGTTTAACTTACCTGAAACACACTAGATGTTCCCAACCAAATTGACAGTACATTCAACTGTTTTTTTAAACACTTTTTTTAACATGCACAGACTCTGGATTTTGGAGCTGGTAAAAGTGTAATTAGCAATTAAAAAAGTCGTTCCGCCACTGTATGCAGTAGGGGTGGGGGTTAAAAAGAAGAGCGGGGACCGGGAGGTAAGACGGGACGTAAGGAGAGAACCTTCGTTTATGCACGGTCGTCCGCGATAACGATTTTTTTGTTAATTATCAAGTCGCGTATGAGACATTGAAGTGGGGCGGCATAGAGGGGGCGGCGGGGCAGGCGAAGGTTGCGAGCTCTGCGGATTTTATACGCCCGGGCTCTGCCAAAAAGAAAAGAAGAAATTAGAACGGAACGTACGAACGTCTCCTGCTCTGCCCTGCTTAAGTAGTTTTTTTTCTGTTGGCTAATTTCCATTTCGTATGACGGGACGGAGGGTGGATGTTCGAAAAGATAAACATCCCTGGAACTTGATTAGTGTATGTACTTTCTGCTTTTTTAATTAGGAAATGTAGCGACGACTTTCGAACAGCTCAGCTCATTACCAATGCAAGCAACATTTATCAATGAATGACGAATATGGCTTCAGGAGGAAATAATTTTGGGTATTAGGTTCTTGACGAGATATCTACCCCCAAATATAATTATTTTCTCATTCAAAGAACCGATTTCCATGAGGAGTCAAGTATGCTGAAACACGCACAAGTAGGGGACCGTTATATCGGGTTGGGAGTAATTTGAATGGATGCAGCAGGCCAATGTAGCACGACATAATCATGCATATGGCATTGTCTTCTGTAGGAACTTAAAGCTCTTAGTATCTGAAACTGTTCCAGTGAGAGTGCAGGATCAGCCCATATCCCGTAGGGCCCTATTATGCAAGCTTTTTACGGTACAGACCATCCATTTACGATTGAATAATTTTTATAGTTTTTCGTTTTTATACACATTGATATGGAATTAAATGGTATTATCCTGTCCTCTATATATTATTTTACTAATACAGCAGTATGTTAATTTAAAGCGACTAATTACAAGCTCCAATTTAATCATATAGCGCCTTAAGCGGTATTTTTTAGGTATTAATATTAGAAACAGTGAATCATACGATTACGGATATTCACAATGGGCATTTTTCATATATCCGCTTTGAGAATATAAAGCACCTTGTAATTAGCATACGCATTTTTCTATATTGTAAATTTTTAGCACAAAGAATATTGACTCATAATATTGATCATAAGGACAAGATAAATCAGAAATATTTCATCAGGGTAATTTTAAAGTAAAGATACCTCTCTTGCAACTTGATCTTTGAATAAGGGAATTTCAGTTTATTAAGTTGGTACATAAGAAACATACAGGACAACTGACTAGATTTTACAACAATTTCAATGTGAGTTTCACCGATAGCTCCTAAAACGTCCCAAAATCCATAATTCTTTAAGGAACTGAATTAGAAAAGGATCCAAAATGTGAACAGCATAGTTTGATGCGGGTTCGGATCAGAAAATTGTATGTAAATCGAAAGCAGACTTTCTGCAATCGCCAATAAAATAATCTTCTATTGCCCCTCTAACTGAATTTTGGCTTGCTGATAAGCATTTATTGGTTGCAACAGTGTTTTGAAACGGTCCAGCTGCCAAAAAGTTCAGCGGACTTAAAACATAAAATGCAAGACCATAGGTACTTAGCTTTTTTAATTTTACGAAACATAGTATTTATTTATTTATTCATTATTGCAATATTAGCGCAATTATTCATGTTTTTAAATCAGACGAAATTGGCTTTTAGAACCTGCCAATAAATCTTTAAGTTTTCAGAACCTGTTCTCATTCACCAGTAAATATTTACAATTCTTATGGATTTTCTATCAACTTCAAGATCACAGGAAATATACAGACTTCGCAAAATTCCACTTTTTCTGGAACCTTACGAAACGCTACATATTGTCTTGTAGCTGATGTTTCATGTGTAAGTTACAAATTTAATACTTACATAAATTTAACTAAATTAAACAAAGTGCTAACAAGGATTAAGCTTCCAATGATATTATCGGAAATATTCTTGTGTACGTGTATGTAACTGCAATAATGGCTGGTAAAAAGATATGTTCTACCTCCTACTATTTTTTCCATTATTTATTATTTCAGTATCAAATGATAATAGCACTAATAAAAAACTTTAATAGCACGAAGAATAAAATGTCTTGGTATGCAATGTATGTAACAATGCATTTATGGAGTTTCAACAACAGTAGATCTTTGCAGTCGGATGTTGAGCAAATGTGTTTAAAAAATTAAACACTAAAATTAATTAATTCATTCAATTAAGCAACAAGAAATGTAATCAAGCAAGGTTTATCATTAAGATTTGTCAGGTACCTAATTTACGTTAGTTAATGTTTTTCGTATCACCATGTTTTTCATACCTTCCTTCGGCGAATTACATGTACAGCTACAAGAAGGAATTTACAAAATGTTTACAGTCGTAACCAAATTTAAATAATCTAAATTATCAAAAAAACAGGAAAGTAATAAATAATATAGCTACACTATTTAAGAGTTTTAAAAAATATTTAATCTGCGCCATAAAAAAATCTCAGTTAAGAATAACTTCTGAAATGTGGTTAATTTAACAAGAAAAATTATTGATTTTCAAATATTGCTAGTAAATATTATTGTTTTTATCCTGATTCACTCAAGTTCCAATTAATAATTTCAACATTAGCATTCACCTAACGGAGTTACTCGCAATCATAAATAAGGTTTTCTTTGTTATTGCTTTGTCAATTAGCGCCTGATTATTTTATTTGTCAATAAATCTATATTTATCTCGCGGATATAAAAATAGCAAAATCATTGTCGTGTTCGTCTTTTAATTAAAACCTTGTTAACGTTAATTGCTAATATCTGGAAAATTTATATAATTTGCAACCAGTGGGTACTATATTTCTTCATGCTGGATTAGAAACGTTCACGTGGCTTTCCGCTAAATACATAGAGCATCAGGTGTTCTCGGGAATATTCCTAGATTGGACAAGAACTTTATAATTATACTAATTGAACTTCTAAACTAATGCAAATTATTATTTTTAAATGCAGGATCTTTAACTTTTTGTGGAGACTTTTAGGGGATACAGAAAAAATGTCTTGCGTTCGAAAATAACACAACAGCAAAACTCTCGCATCTAGGAGCACAGTTGAAGATACTTCAACTTTATTTTATTTAAGATTATTACTTTTACAGGTAGTGCTAGAAGACCAGAAAATGAGGCTTGGTATGGTTTAAAGAAAAAATTCTAATTCATGTTATTGATGACAAACGATATTTTATGTTATAAAAAAAAATTAATAAAAAATTAAGCAAAGTTGTTTTTTGTAAGCATGAGCCAACAGTAACAACATAACACACATTGTAAATTTTGTAGCTAGTAAAAGTTTGAGGAAAAAGGAAGAATTTATTATTGTATTATAATAAGATCTTACCAATTAGATTGTTTTATCTCGATGCTGATAGAATTTAGTAAGTTAAACTTACTCATCAGTTTTCAATAAAGATCGACGTGATTGAACAAAAGCTGTGAAAAACGGGAGATTGGAAAATATGGTTTTTTGATGAAAGACTTTATTCTTAATAACATAGACTAATGCATTGATTGTTGAAGCAGAAATTTTGGTAATAGCAAAAACTTTTGACTTCAATATGAGATTGTCTCAAATGATGACAATTAGATAAAAAAGAAACAATGTATTCCTTTACTTGGAAGAGTTCGTTTAAGCCGAAAAATGATGTCACGGCTCCTGACTATCGTACTTTTAAAAGAAAAATAATTAAAAAGACGTTTCACGTATACAGTAATCAATTTTAATTTCGACAGAGCATACTATAGATTATAACATTGTTCGACGAAAAGTGAAACGTTTGCGCATTTTCTTAATCACGCTCTGTAGAAAACTAAGGGAGATGAGAACAGTAGCGGCGAACTGCAATATATTTTCCGACAGGTAAAAAAATTATTAATAACTGAATGTTGTTTGCAAACATCAATGCTGGTTTGTTCCTGTTTTTTACGCCGTAATTGCAAAGGGAATTCAGGTGTGAGTTGTTGTTTGACTCTGGTTTGCCGTGAATAATTAGATATAGACAAGGGAGCTTAAGGACTTTCAACTATCCAATACGTTTTGGAAGGAAATGCCTCAAGGAAATGTTTTATGTTGAACTATGAGAAATCGTAAAAATCGTACGTTGCTCGTCTGTAAGAACAAGCAAGTGATCCAGAGGTTGCAATAAATCGACATTAGGCATATTCAATTTTATGTCAATTTGTACCTAGTTATCCAAAATTGGCAACTAGATCCGTTATTCACAACGTTTCACCTGATCAAGATTAGAAGGATAACAAACAACTTTTCTTGGCACATTGGTGAAAACATAAATAATGTAAAATTTCAACTTAGTTTTGAAGCATTACTTGTTTATTATTGCATATTTGATTGGAACACTTTTGGTACAACCAAATATATTCACAAAAATGTATCTATAACTACTTTGACGGCGCTGAACTCATAGAAGTATTAAACAAAGTATCACAATCTGACTGCGCAGAAACAAAGTAACACCGACAAGAACTTTTATTGCTGGATTATTGCAAAATTTTCAACTTGTCAGTTTTCTATAACTGTAATAGATTAATTTAAATGTATACATAGATTGTTTTTGGAAAAATTATGTTCTTAGTACGATGCCTTATTAGACAGTCTAATCTATAAAAGTGGAAATTTATCAGTATTTCTTTCAGATCCATGATTCAGCATTTTTGATAAACCATTTCAGATTTCACCATTACCCTACCAAGAAGGATGTTTTCAACATATTTTTTAATTTACTTTAACCTCGTCAACCATGGACAACCTAAGGTTACAGGTGGTAACATTATCCTTAATATTATCGATTAAAGAAACGTGACAACTGATTAAGTTCGATCAGTTGGAAATACAAGAAAGACAAATTCGATCAGTTTAATTCGTTCCTCTCGTTTAACTGTATCAACACACGGTGTAAAATAATAATCATAACTGGCATTTAACTGTTTTTCTCCTGCTAATTGATCTGTAAATTGGACTTCATTTGAACGACCCCAGTCCTAACTGGAATTCCCAAAATTTTACCATTTCTGGAAAATAGAATGTGATTTAATTGCTCAAAATCATTCAAAGTATTTTTAATCCGGCATTCTTCTTACGTTACTCACTGGTGAAGGTTTTGGTAAATAATTCACAAAATATCATCGGTATATTAGAGAAGGTGGAGTCTTCGCCTCCGATAGTAAACAGTTTTGGATTATTTGCAGTCTCGTAATTTAATTATTATTATGAAACTAATTGATTTACATCATGATAATTTTCAATTATTTTTAACGTTTCCACGTTTGCCCAATTTTTCCTGATAAATGATATTGAATTCTTGCAAACTAAGACATATGAAACATGGAATTTGGTCATCAACGGTGTTGTTTGTACATGCTGACAAATTGTACAGTTCCAAAGCTTGCTGGGCTTTCAAGAATGCACAACTTTTAAACTAAGAGATAATTTATAATAATAATATCAAATATCTCACAGTTGAACATTATTGATACATGTTTACTAATAATGAATATAAATATTGACATATTTTATTCATTTTCTCAATACTAATTTTGTTGTTGATTATACTGTGCTTATTGAGAATAAGTGATATTATTAGTAATTTAAAACGTCCCCTAGAACACACCCTGTTATTAGAACACAGACTCTGACCTGACTTTGTAAATGAATCTACTATTAGGTTTATTTCGCTTTCCGTTAGATCATTTTATGAGACTTTTGTTACTAATTTGTTTTTGCCATTACCTGCATTTGAGACTCTAGCAATCGACTAAAAAAGAATAATATTTAGACACGAAAATATACTGGAATTTTTCCAGTTTACTGAATATGTAGCCGATAGAGTGAGTTCACAGGAAATTTGGAAGACGAAATAATTCCTGCCAATAAAAATTTTGCCGCTGCAAAAACCAAGGGCAAATTGAGTGAAATTAAAATTGCGTGGTTTAAACGGAATCTGCGAGTTTTCAAGCAGGTAGGTAATCTCGTTATTGAGTCGGAAAAATAATGCAGATTTGCAGATTTTACAGTTTAATAAAATCATGTTTAAATTACTCCGTACCTACTCCGCGAGCAACGCTAAATGTACGTAATTACCTGCGGATTCGGCTTACCGACATTGGGCTGCTCGCCATCCAACAACTTAATTTTAAATAAAATCCTGTTTCTTCCATTTGTCTGGCTTGATGAGTGGCCTCTTCAGCATTTTTGTAGCGGGCTTTACAAAATATACGTTATATGTAAATGCATGGATTTAGTCGCGCTCGCTTGAAACTTGCCATTCTAATTGAGAGGTACAAAATACTACTCGTGTAAATTAACATGCAAATAATAATTTCACACATCGCTGGAGTTTTTATGAATTGTTGCAAAAACAATTCAATTCGTTGTGAATTTTTACGACGTTATGGACAACAGATACAGTAATACAATTTTTGCTGAAGATCAGACTCACGATGTTCGAGAAAATCGACACTGCTATTCTTCAATCTACGATATCCTCTGTTACAAGTAAATGTTGAGATCTTATAGCCTTCAGTTTACATAGGTATGGCTAATTACATTAAGCAATTTGATAAAATGTGTGCTAACTAATCGCCAATTAATCTAGCGAAATTATTCAAACTTTGTGGTAAAGTATGTGATTGTGCTTTATATTGAATAGTATTGGAAGCACTGGGTGTTGGAGTTCCTACCACTAATAATGTGAACTATGTTTAAACTGTAGTCAACTTTCTTCCTATTTGCCGGGACGATGTGTAGATGCTTACTCGCATCAACTCTGCCTGCAAATAGCTTATTTATGTATTCCCCGAAGAAACAATATTTTACCTATAGTAGCAATTGATGTGAATTGATTATAATAGTAATAACTTCATAATGAAGACTTCAAGTTCTAGAAAAAAATTAGAGTATACGAATTTTAGAAGATACTTGGGGGATGGGTGGTTGTGGTTTTGTGAGATTACAATACAATACCATATCTAGTTTGTTCATCCAGCAAAATCGATCAGGAAATTTGCTGTTGCTCATGAAACGGTCAATAGTGAAAGTAAATAATTTTCAATAATAATGAAAAATAAACAGAATCTTATTTTATTGTTAAATCAAGTGATTTAAAATCTTTGTAACTTCTAGTAATTACATTACGAAAAATATTTTTTCCTTTTAGTTCTGCAAGATATTAATTCTTGAAGATGTAATTTTGGCCTTACTTAATGATCATTCGACCAATAATCACCACTATTGCAAAACAGTACAAAAATGGTATTGCAAAATTAGTCTAAACTTTCAGAAAGTTATTTAATATTTCATAAAATTGTCAAGACGAATCAAGTTTGCCTTTCTCGAGGATCCTTGAAATTAGACAAATCTTCTAAATAATACTATGAATCTATACGCAAGTAAGAGGTAGGAACGCCCTAAATGGCTCTGAAATCCAAGTTACGATACATAACAGCTAACCTCTACCAATATGTATGAAAAGTACCTTTACCGGTTCGCTTTTATGGTATGAAGATTGTTACTATTACTTACTAAGAAAATTGCAAGTACACGAAGCTGACTAAAATAAAACGAGTAACATAAATGCGTTTGGTTTTTTTAAGAATCTTGGGCAACATTAACCTTACAGTTATTTGACTGCAAAATAACGATTGCCTTTAATTTTAATCCATCCGGGATCCACCGCTGTTGGTCGTGCCATTAGGGCCGTAAAAACATATAAAAAATGTTAATTTTTTGATCAACGAGACATTTTATTTTGTCAAATGAATATAATAGGCAATGTGACACATTGGCTTTTAAATTAAGTAGAAACATTGCGCATTACTCTTAAATCTTTGCTTTTGTGTGTTATGAAATAATCCATTTTTCAATGCAAATTACCGATTTTCAAATGCATCGTTTCAAAAAATTTACAACGCTCTATCGGTGTGTTCCCGGGCACTAAAATACAATGCAGACGGTCGCAGTAGCATACATTCATGTATATGTAATACCGAACAAAACGGTTGTAACTTCTTCACGCAACATTGCACCGTGCATAATACGTATCTCTGAATGGGACGCGGGAATTAAGAACTGCTTTGGAACAAGGGAGGATCTCAATAATGACTACACTTGAATGTAATCTCAGGAAAATCGAGAATAAGTAACGTGAAGAGTGTAGGCATATGGGTATGGTGTTTTCCTGTTATTATGAATTTGCGATATGTAAAAATGATAGACTGAACAAACAAGCCTCAGACAAGCATCTAATTTAGATCACGAGGAAGTTGGAAATTGCTTGATCTATGGATTTAGCAGAATGGCTTGTTCTGTTAACTATCGGTGGGGAATGACCCAGGTTAATGGTCTATTACTTCTAAATCATATACATAGTTTACATAAAAAACGCTGCTGAAATGTAGCTTTAATAGATAGACTCTAGGCAAGTTCAGGAAGACTCGCTAATAACTGCAAATTGAAATAATCATAGAAACCAGTTGGTGGCACAAACTTCACGAGAAATTGAACGTGTAAGCTGTGTGTTAGCTGCGTGTACACACAAGCTAACACAGTGGTATTTAACAGTCCTTTTAACTTTACGGGCATGACTTGTTAAAATTGAATCAGAATAAGACAATGCCAAAATTATTTTACTTTAGTGGATAACTCTGTACAGTAGGTGGCAGATGAATTGGAATGGAAAACGTTCAAGTGATAATAATGTTGAATATGCAAAATCAAAAGTGTCTTGAGGAGCTCCAAATGTGCGCCAAATAAATCGCTTACATGATAGATGCGACAAGAATTGCATTGTTCAGTATAAGCAAATTAATTGGTTTTGTATACCAACCAAAAACAATTTTAAAAACAAACTTTAAAAACCTGCTGTTCATATTCTACTAATTGCACAAACCATTCGCAGTTCTAATTCTGAACCATTCTTCAGACCATTTTGAGATTCTGCTTATATCCACATACATCTAAACCCATCCAAACCCACTAAACCAAGCATGGAGCTAAGGTTTCTCAGAAATTTGCCTGGAATTTCGAAGAAATATGACAAGCGTAATTTGGTAAAACGTAGAAATGTGGCTTAATGCTACGCTTCTGCAAACTTCAACGCTTTACCCAAAGTTTTTCCTTTAAACAAGGTTATCCAAAAAAGATAGAAAGTAGGTAAATAAAATTCAATGAAATTAGCTTGGCAATTCGTTTGTCTGTTATGTACACTAATCCATATATATATAGATAGACACCACGGGGTCCGAATCCCGCTGAGGCTTAGCTAAAAATGCAGAGCAAGTAAATGAAATTTTTTGAGATATTTGTCCAAATAAGTACGGTTTATACATGGGATCGCACCAGTATGCTGCGGGATATTCTGTCATTTCCTAGAATATCTTAAAATAAGAGTGTAGGAAACCCCAGATTCAGTAACTTTCAAACCACCTTATCTTCACAGAAATTATCAAATTTTACTAAACTTATTCTCGTCTGAATAAAATATTTCATAGTTGTTGAAAATCTCGATTCGGCGGTGAGTTCTCATGCATACATTAAAACGTATTATAAAGGGCGCTTTATGTGAATTTTTCAGTCTTTTCTAGTTTGTGGCAAATATAAATTTTTGTTGGTTTTCGCTTTATATTTAAATAATAAACAGTGATCCAAGACGCTTCCAGAAATTCGCTCGATGACAATAGTTTAAAGTATAAAAGTGATGGCATGGTGCAAAATCATAAATTAACTCATTATTACTCATATTAATATTAATCTAGAGAGTCTATTGAAAATTATGTAAAATTATATATGTAGATAAACGACTATTCCGATCAATGCTTGAAACTACTCTATGTGACTAGAGAATATTTTGTTCTTATACACCGCAAATATTTTTGCATTTTTTTAAATGCTGTTTAAAACCTATTCTTGTTTTTGTGCCATCCAATACCATGCAGAGTTTTCCTTAGGTTCCAGCTGCTAGGTTTTACCAAAAGTTTACCGTTCAGTCTAACAAACATAAATTTGTTCGTTAACGACATTTCAAAGTCAATTTAAATTTTAGTCATATTCTTCAGACAAGCAGATAAATTGTATTTATAAAATTGTAAATTTAACTAAATCTCTACCGCTGCCAAATATGTTATACTCGTATAGGACTTTTACAAATCTATGGTTTTAGTATTGGGGTAATTCAGCTGTTATTATTATTATTTTTGGATTCCTATTAAATTTTCCGACTAATTGCCACACTGATTGCACCTCTAAAATATCTGTATAATATTTCTAGTTGAGGATCACGCAAAGAAAATATTCCTTTACTCCTGTAAACCGTATCGTTTGTAAAGTCGCAGCCGTCTCTCTAAACACCACCAAGTAGAAACGCTTTTCTTATTTTGCTTTCGGTGTACGGCGAAGAATTCGCGAGCTATTTTATTTAAATGCAATCCTGTATTGATTAAAAAGGCCAGGAAAGCACGAATGTTTTCACAACCCCTTTAAAGTTCATGTGAACGAATTAAAACTTGTTTCTGCCTCTTCCGCAACATGCCTTATGCTTAATTAAACGGCTTTTGATAATATATCTAAAGAAAAACTATGCAGAAATTCCTAATGGATAGTATCGAAACATATTTTTGGATTTCGGTTGTTGGATAAATTCTGAGAGAGTTTGCCGAAGTATTTGTTTTTCGCTCGGCTCTTACTAGAATATTTAACTAGACGTTCATTTTAAGAAAGTTTTGATTTAATCTTGAACAATGTTAATATTTATTACATTGTCAAGCAAATCATCATGGATCTAAATTCCATCAATTTTAGAACACAAACCAGTTTTTCACCACAGCTTCTATTGTTCCTGAGGGCCATGAGCTCAAAATAAAGAAAAGTCGCCGACAAACCAGTCAATTGGCATAGTAAAGCGTGCAAGAAATTAGCAAAAACTGCTGTCTGCAGATATAATAAATTGACCTAATACATGATGACAGGATATTATAAATTAACAAAGCAAACTGCAAACTGATGGTTACAACCAACATATTTCGTCAAGAATATCTACCAGAACAACTGAAATTATTAGCTCAGTTCCACATTAATTCATCAAAGTTCAACTATTCTTCGTAGCCCTTTTTGAGAAACTGTAAAAGTAAGCTTTCTCAATAGGAGTGAAAGCTTCGAATTTAGTGAAGCTTTGGAGGAACCGCACTGTATCAATATATAGTATTTGTACAATACTCTCGTCATATCCAAAAACTGTTGAAAATATAACATAAATAAAGCCAAAAGAGAGCAACGCTTAAATACTGAAATCAAAATTAAGAACATCAGTGACAGTTTTCATTAATATATCTATATTTTCATTCAAACGAACATAGATGAAATCAGGGAGAAATTACATTTCATTTCAGAAAGAAGCCCAGCAACGAATGACTACTAGCTACAAGAAAATCAGCCACCACGATAAATTATTGAGGATTAAGCATGGGTATTTCCTCCATAACATAGTCGAGTGAAACATTCTCTTTCTGGTCGGGCAATAAATTGAAAAATTCGCCACAATTTGAAATATTTGGGGATGTTTGCGAAAGGTCCGACATGGTGAGCAAGACATTCTCTTTCCACTTCTGTTTGAAACAACATTAGGTGGCTTCTGGGTGGGGAGTTAGAAATTTTTAAGTCCAGCCGCATTTTCCAGAACCAGTCTGGTTCTGGCTTCAATTTATTCTGTTTCAATTTATTTAATTAAACCAGTTTTAATTAAGGTAATTGACCAACCAGCAAATTTGAGGTCCAGATTCTAATAGTTCCAGTTGAAATCTAAATCGGTCCTATTTCATTTTTTTAATATTTTTCCCCAAAAGGATATATGCAATCAACATACCAAGCCCTCTCAAGCTTTCTTTTGTCTCCACTATCGGAAGTCATTCAGACTCTTGTGAAAGGGACACCATTCCACCGTTCCATTGTAACTGTAAAAGCTTAACACAAAATGTTTTCATGTAGACTAACTTCCTTTTCAATCATCAAAAAAGAGTGTATAATAAAACACCAAATGAAACCGAATATTTAGGTCGATTTAGATTCAAAAACCAACACTCATGCAAATGGGGATGGAATAACTGTCCCCCTCTTCGTCGTCCTTTTCTTAATTTCGTCTCGCTGTTTTTTTCTCCTACACATACTGACTACAAACAGTCAGCGAGCCCCTTGCACGTCTTGCGCTTCCGATCGCGCTTATCCCCACCCTTCTCATCTCCATCAACCCCTTTCTGTACACTCACCAAAGAAGATTCTCAATTATTAATCGAAAGGAATTTTTAATCGATGCGAGCCTGTTTTAACTGCGCCCTTTTTCCTTACTTATATACACTTCGCTCCTCGCCATCTCCGTTTTACAGGGATGGCTCTGGGAAAATTATAATCTTTAAGAAAACAGTTCCTTTATTTAATGTGTGACGATCAAATCATTAATCATAATATTAAACCACGTTTTCGAAGACTGGACAATGTTTATACCATATAGCTTAAAGAATTTTACCACTCTCAAATCAGCAGATTTTGTAGAATTTTCAGATGCATCACATATTGTTTGCATGGAATTCGCTTCAAATTTAGTATCCTGGATGTAAAACAATATATTAAAAACGCTTAAGCAGAAAAGGAAATATTTCTTGAAAATAGTCGCAGAATAATTATAAAGTAAATAAATACGCTCTAATGTCTTTATTGGGTTAGTTTGGATTAGTATGTTCATACTTCATCCATCGACGATATCAATAGCTGGAAGATAGCAAAGCCTCCCCCTTTCAAACGAATTATGAACTTGTAAAGAAAGTAGCCGATGTCTGAGTTTCCATAAGCGTTCATTTTTGCAAAAGTTTGCGTTGCCAGCATGAAACAAAGCCTTTTCTAATTTGATAATGAATCGCAAGAGCGTCAAAGATATATTCGAAAAATAAATAACCCACCCTACGCTAATCCGCCCCCCTTTTTTCTTTATTTCATTCTTTCTCCCTTACTTCTTCGCTAGCAATCAATGTTTTCTTGAGCCGGGTTGATAATTATTCCAGGGTGGTATGCACCCTGAAATATATAAATTATTCTCATTAATATGGTGGAAATCGGACGGTCAGGATTTTTTTGGTCGTTCTTCTTCAGAATTTGCTTTCGCTGAGGGCTGAAAAAATTGCATCTCATTTTTGCATCCTGAATCGACGATAAATATTTCTTACGGTTAGTTGGCGACTTCATTATCGCGGAATATTTATTACAAACCGGCAGTTTAATCTGTACTTTTTCGCCGAGTTTTTCTGTTTGTAATATTAATATTGCTCGATGCTAAGCTTTTACTTTAACGCATTATTTATTAATTTTCGGAGATACCTAGTATCTAACATATGTTGTTCCCGCATGTCTCACACACACACAAGCTAAGGCCACATATAAATTGCTATTTCATCAGTTTTGTGTTGGTTTTATCACTTTCAAGTCATGAAAAAACTTCACAAATTTATTCTGTTAAGTTTAGATAATACTTCTAGTAATATTCACTGTAGTATCGCAAAAAATGGTATTTCTGCTCTTGAAGATCATTTTGTTAAGGTTAATAATTCCTGTTAAGGTTAAGATATTGTTAAGCCTGGTGATTACCGCACACAAATTAATAATTGTCTAAGTTAATTAACTGGTAATAATTCAGATGTAATGGACAACATTTTGCAGCACTTTAAATGATACAGTGTGCAACGATGAATAACTTCAATTTTATTATTTCTCAAACTTGACAAAGCAGACAATATGAAATCATTAATATAAGTTTCGTGTGCTCATCCTGCATCCACAAACGCATATATCACATAGTGCTATTCAGGTTAGAAAGTGAACGATAATTAAATGTAGATTTTATCCGAGTGACAGGTCGTAGGCCGAATAGCATAGGGGCAGGCAACAACGTATGGCAATTATATTTAGCAAAAATAATGTTTTGCCCACGCTCAACTTGCAATCTTCTTTTAGTCACTAACCTTTAACTCTAACAAGGCATCTATCGGCACCCGAAGTAACGAAGTGATTTAGATCCTGCGTGATAATAATTGTCGTCTAATTAATTTTACTTGGTGCGAGAATAAGTGCGGAAAAATAGTTTGTTTGCTGATAAACCATGACAATGTTTTTACTTTATTTACACATTATCTGCAAAAAATATTTCAGGATTAAATTGTTTACGAAAATCATTCTTTGATTAAATATTTTTTTTTTGAATGGGAACAAGGTTAAACAGGAAACAATGGAATATTTTCCACAGAAACATTAACATTTTTCAGGAAATGTACACCCTATACACTAGACTGGGGTTCTAAACAAACCTACATATCCTACATATTAAATCTGCTGAATTTGTTCAGTTCTTAAAATGGCCTCTTGGACTAAGTGTTGGTTTTCTTGGTCTAGGTTATATTATTAATCTCATAATAGGTCTGTTAACAGATTTGGAAATACCGTTCTATATTGTAGGTACACGTATGTTATTTCCAAAGAAAAACACTATTTCCGCAATAAATTAGCACAAATTGTTGCATTTTGCGCCTGCTTGCGACTTCAAGACTTCGTAAATTTGGCAGAGCGCTTATGCTCAAAAAAGAGTGTTACAAAGTATTAAACATTTTGAGTGTTAAACATGAATTCTGAATATTACCCGTTGTGTGCGGTTCTTCTCTTCTAACACACCAATAAGAAGAATATCTAATAAATTGTTTGTCCAGATACGAAAATAGTCGGAAATAAATGGCTAAACCCGGCAAGGCGAAACCCATCAGGTGTAGACAAAGTAGATATTTTTTTCTTGTGAAGACCACTTTGATGACAATATTTTCTTTAAACTGATAAGTGTGTAATTCAGAAGCTTTTTTTAGATTAAATATCAATTATTTTAACATTAAGCATATATTAAGTAAGTATAATATATGAAGAATTTACTGAGGTTACCTATATCTTTTCACTATATACCATTTATTCTCCTTTCCGCCGTCTGAAATTTCATCTGGAAAGCTAAAGTATCATTTGATAAGCTCGGTATCACAAGTGCCTAAGTATCCAGAGTGAATTCCCAAAAAATGTGCATGCCAATCATTCGATACTATTGAACGCCCATATATCCGGCAGATACAAAAGATGATGACTCTTGAGGAATGTGAAAAGCAATTTGATAAAGCTGTTTTGGTTACAGAAGCAATCGATGTTGAGGGACTTGAACTCGCAAGTTGAAATGAAGAAAAGTTGTTACAATATGCAAAAAACTCCCTTAACATCAACACTAACCATCTTGATAGTTTTACCTAATCTTACTACAGGGTGATTAATTCACGGGCAAGAAATTCCTCTATAATCAATACATCTATCTTTAAATGAAAGAAATATTGGCTGTATTGGTGCAACTGGATAAGATGTATTCCGTGTTTAAAAGTGAGAAAGGCTAAGATTTGCATATTTAAATTTGACGCCACTGGCGTTGAAACCGAAACGTATTCAATAAAGTTCCCGATTGGAAAGTTAGTCTTAACGAACATGCCGATACACGTCGAATATTTAAGAAACGACATTGTGGAGAAACAGAGACCCCCGCTCCCAGTTCGGCTTCTGTATGTGTGTAATGAAAGACTTACACGGGTGTAGAAAATTTCGTTTTCGCGAAGGGGAACTTTAATTTCGTCTTGGGCCGATGCCGCTGATTTCCATACGGATGAGAGAGAAACAGGGACCTTGCGTGAAATATGATGCGACAGAGACGGAAAATTACTAATTAAGAAAACGAAAGAAAGGGCCGATGTTTAAAATGCGTGAGCCGGGAGAAAGTATATACGTATATATGAGACAAAGGAAGGGAATAAGACGGGAATTAAGTTGGGAAATGGCGGATTGTACATTCTCTGAAAGAATTTGCATGTAATTAATGTATAAGGAAAAATCAGCGCGCGTCACAGATGTATTCTATGGATGTTCCTGAGTTTTCGTTTCGTTTGCCAGCAATACAGTCTGGCACAAAAAGGGTTTAGATTAGTTTCATCAATGCTAATTTTTCTTCTACTTGGGAGAAATGCGATTTGCAATGTCCCAGAATCAGAATTAAAAACGTCTTGTGTCTCAGGAAATTATTTTATCGTTTTTGTAAAATATGAAACTTTCGTTGATAATCTAATATCCGCTTACATTACTTAGTAGTAGAAAGCTTTTGAGCATGGCTAATTTCAACGTACCTTAATCTTCTGCACAGAGTGTTTCACGGATATGATTTGCAAGTACTGGTTTAAACAAGAGTTTATTTTAAATTTTGTCTCAATGCTTATCTATCATAGTACTTGTTTCGACTGAAGGTAACATGTATTAGCAGGAAGAAGTGATGCTGCTAAAAGGCATAATAAAATGTTCGAGAACACAATGGCAATTCAATACAATTAAGTCCAAACAGTTCAGAAATCAGCCTATGGTTAACAGTAATTTGCCGATTCACATACGGCAGACAGCAAAATTGTATTCAAGTCCGAGTTAGCTAAATATACATGAATCATCTTTATTTAGTTTTAGTGAGTTTCGTTTTTCTGACCAACTACCATTAGAATTCTTTCATTTTGGATTAATTTGCTTGGACGAATAAGCAAATGTAAGGCGTAATGATGTGGCTAAAATGCAGTTTTACGCAGCAAGCAGTAAGGATATTTTACCATAAGCTTTCCCACCTCTCTTTAGTAAAACGAGAAAAAATCTCAACACACATTTATTATGCGTGCATGAGAGCAAAGAACCAATTTATATGTGGTACAAGCATGAAAAATTGTATATATAATGCATCTATCACAGTGATCGGGTAGTTCAAATAGAGGCTCGGAATGCAGAGAGTAAAAGCGACTTTTTTAAAGTTAACTTCTAGCACAGAAAAACCATTGGCCCATAAATTTGATAATACAAAAACGATTTAGAAATTGAACAGTAACGTGACTTTTCATTTGTAAGAATTCGGTTATATTTTTGAAAATAGCCAATTAGACATATTCATTATTTATTGCTGTTGCTGTTATAGACCTATATCTATAACCTATCAAAAAATTATTTTTAATGCTAAAGCTTTAAGAACTTGGTGTATTTTTGATGTGCTCATATCTATAGGCCCCAGGGGGGTCCAATTTTTCGCTAAAAAACTTTAAGAGTATAATCTGCACCCAAAAACATTTAAAAAATATAATGTATTTTATACTCAACGAGTACTTATTATCAAATTTCTTTAAAACAACAGATGCAAGAATCAATCTTTATATAAATTTTGGGTGTCACAAGAGTAATGAACCTGGGATAACCCAGAAGAAAGACTTACTAGAAGAGATACCGGGGACGCTCAAAATTTCAATTTTCTAATTGAAGAAAACTGAGAAAGATATTTTAATTTAAATCGTGAAAATGATATCTGATGTCGCAAAGTAGACACCATTGAAAACAAAATTGAAAGACCCTTCGAAGAAGGTGTCGCTTAACACCACTTTCTAAACTACTCAACAAATGGAACTGTACACAGCCAAATTTTTCCTAACTATGGAACTGGATAAATTCTGATTGCTTCAAATGGTTTGGCTTCTGTTTGAGGCATCATTGAGCCTAGTTTGATTTTTGTTAGTCAATCTTTTTGTCAGTCAACTTCTACAGGTGGCAAATAAAAAATTGCAAAATATCGGAAAATTCGGAATGCTAATAGTTGGACAAATAAAAGGTTTTTTTCAAAACTCGATACCAAAAGACTAAAGATATGCCAAATAGCGCAAAACGGTTTCTGAATGTTTCGGCAATTTCTTTTATTTACAGAGTGGTCTTAAAAAATTCACTTTTGGCCGGTCTCTGCCTGTCAATGCTTCCAACGTTGTAATCAATTTTCAACTTATCATTACCAAGCTAACTTGTTTATTTGTTTCAGTATCATCGAAGAAGCAAATGTGATAAATCGGTAAGTACTTGACAACTTGAATGACCGCCATAGTTTGAGAAGAAAAGTTTCTAAAACCCCCCTTGGGAATATTTCTCACTACGTCATTTTATACTTTCGTGGCTGATTTCTGACTTCAGATTCTAAAACAGTAAACCATAAAAGGCAAAAAATGGGAAAATAGTACTTCTAGTAGAAAATTGAACTGTTTATTGCCTTTTTTGAAAAAAAAAATATTTGAAGCAATTAAAATTTAATTTAACACTTATGCCACTATCACTTAATTAGTGAAACAACTGAAAAATTAAGTTCACCTCATTTTAAACGAACTTCTTTCACTACCTTTGCCTTATATGTACTTACAGAATTTAATTTTTATACATCAAATAAATCAAAATATGCTTTAGCGCAACAGAATATCTGAAGTACATTTTATCCACAAAGGGAATCAATCACACTATCACACATAAGAGCATTGACTAAAAAATTAAAGCAACGCTACAAGAGATTTTTCACAATACAAACAATTTTGGCCAAAAAACAAAAATGGCCCCAACATCCCAGGCAGGAAGTGCAAGTCTGTTTCTGTTATTGCCAAGAGAAAGTGATGGTTTCATATGAAAGATGTAAACAATCTAGTCCCTGCAAGTGTTGATCTTATACTATATTTCCCAGCTTTTGCTTTTTGAACTAATACTATTTCAGCAGATGTGTTAAGTACCACTCTTCAAAAAAGCTGCTAAACATTATATGTAATGCAATACATGAATCAAATTAAGTGTGCCCTGATTTTAATCAATTTCAAATATATTAATTTTAAATTTAAGTTTTCGCAGTAATTTTATTAATTATTTTTAAATATGACTGAAGCGAAGAGTTATTACTTGTTTTGCGATGCCGTTGCACGCGCTCCAATAATTCCTTTCTACTATTTGAGACTTGCTCTTAGCACGAAATTGTTTAGGTAATACCATATTGAACATTTAATTGGGTAAATGCATGTGATATAAGATACACTTGTGTCAGGCCTGCAAATTTAAATAGTAGAATTATTACGATTTCGTGGGGGCACTAACTAATAAGTCGAATGACCCTTTTCTTCTCTCTCGGAATTAAGTTAACATTTCCTCCAAAATTTCAGTATTTCAGAAAATCAAATGCATTACTCACTTTAATATTACATGATTAATTAACATTTACCGGTTCCCATATGGTTGTTTTCCAATTTAATTACAAATGTTAATTTTCTGCCAATGACAAAATGAAAAGTTCCTACTTTTTCAAAGTATGTCATTCGTACCTGCCTGTGCTTTTGCAAACGCCTTTCAACTTACCCTTACCTGAACTGTTATTAAAATATAAGTAAAACTATATTGAGCCATAGACATATTTATTTATATTAGCTGAAAAGCTATTTCAATAAACCACTTGTACGTTCCTAGTTGCATAGATCACGAAATGCTCTCAATAAAATTCAAATAGCAACCAACCAACCTCATCTATCAAACCGCAAACGTTCTTGGCCAAATATGTACGTGAGTATATACATTCGGGTTGAAATTCGTGCATAAGAGGGATTTATCAAAATATAATGGCAAAAACAATGTGGAGAGGAACGAGGCAGGCAAACATTAACGTTTAAGTCATCAAATCAAGAAGCGTCAGAGAGTTACCGTGAAGTAACTCTTGTGCTTTGTGCTGAGGAATTGAAATGCTTACATGGTGCTTTGTATCGCTGTCATTCACTGTTAGGAACGCTAACTTATAACATATACACACTTCAAACTTATAGACTAATTTGGAGATTCAGTGGCGGGGCTCAATTTTCGTAACGATACACATTTTATCAAAACATCTTAACCGTTTGTACTTGCTTATGTTGGCTTTCATCCGATTACCATAGGAAAAGCAAATTAAATGTTCAAACTCGAAACTTAAAACAGCATTTGCACGTTAATTAATCTGACATGATGATTAACTATCATGTATAGGAGAACTTCTTCTTTCTCTCTTACGTCCAGCAATATCCGTTTAAAAAATGCACAAATAGGATTATCAATATTAAATTTTAAATTGACAGATATAACATCATAACTTGTTTTTACGTGTATTACATTTAAATAATTTGCTAAGGCCATGAACAGATTAACATCAAAGTTGCCTTTACCAGCGAATATAAGCAAAACGAATAAGCAGAAAAATGTCTAGATAAGATCGGAAATTTACATCTATCCGTTATGATATAACGAACAACATATAGTTTTGCAAAAAAATCTTATTTCAAAGCTTATTTTAGAAAACAAGTATAACTGTAAGAAATGTGAATAGACATATATTTTATTGAGTGTAAACTTTTCAAAACTATAAAGCTGAAATGAAGCTTTAAAATTCTTAGAGCGAGGTATTCGGTTTTCGATTTTAAATAATTGTTAAACGTTGATGCATTTCGATTCCAAAGTACGTACTACTAGATTAATCAAGCCAATCAAGCAAATAAATACATTTTCTTAATGCCTATAAAAATAAAGTTATAAAATTTATCGGAGTGGTGAAGTTGATCATAGTTCTCTACTTCCAGTGGTTCTGTTAATATCTCAAGAGAAAAAATTGAACTAAAATATAAAACGAAAAAATATTAGTTAATTGCTTCTAGCATCAATTCCAGATCGCTTCACGTGAAGCGTTAATAATCATGTGACTTGTATGTGATATTTTGTCTATTCTTGAGTTGACCCTCTTCGTTTTACTTGATATTTTTTTATTTATTTCACACCAAATATACCTGCAGTTGGGGCATACAATATCACTCGATTTTACTGGTACTCAAACTATGTTCTTTGACTTTGAAGATCAAGTTTGGTCAAGTGAAGTAAACAACAAATAACCTTTACAAAATATTTGTATAAGCGTTTACTGAAATGTATACATATTAAGACGCTACTGATCAGCTTCAATGCTCTAAAATGGCGCTTTTCGTCAATTATCAAATTCATATCGGGAATTACTCACACTCAAGCTCTTGTTCGTTTCATATTCTCAGAAATTTAACGATAATTGCAGAAATAAGATCCTGGATGTGTTGTGAATGTTTGCCACCCCAGTCGCTTTAATTTCAATTTAACTTGGCTCTAGAAATAATTTAACTCGTTAAACGTACGAATTTGGAGCGAACGGAAAGAGTTGTAATTAATTTCAGCTTATAGGCGAGGCTGCTCACGAGGAAGTTCAAAAATTGAGTTTACTATATTATAGATAATATTTTCAAACTTGAATCTGAAGACTTGGCAAGTCAAACCAACTAGTAATTTTTGCTTTTGTTGATCACTTACGAGGGATTTTTTTGAAGATAAACTGAAAGGGTAACAGATATGGAAATACAGCTTTGGTAAAAAGAAACAAAGTAAAAAGTTAAAAGAATATACGTATTTTTGCGTGACCTTCATGCCCTAATATATATTTTTCAATTCGTCCAAACGAATCTACTGCAAACATATCAGTAATTTTTTGTATTTTATTTAAAACTTGTCTTATTTATGAAGGTTTTGTTCGAGAAAAAATGAGCTGAACTACTGCAAACCAAACGTTTACTTCCCGATTCATTTTCGTTCTAATACTAATGCATTTATTTATTGAATTGCTGATTTTGCAATACATTTTCCTATTTGTTGTTTTTTCCTTCGAATATTAAACGGTTTAGTCCCGAATTGTTATTCGCAAAAAAATCCGAGGCCAATGTAAAAATGTGGACGTGATCACCAACAAATTGAGAACTCACGATTAAAAGTTTAATTACGGATATTTGAACTTCCGTATTAATTAGTTAGTACAGGAATATACATCTTGTTAATCTATTTCAAGATTTTCTTGTGGTTGCAAATCAAAACCACAATTCCCCATTTAACTGTTTGCAAAATGAAGAAATATAAATATGAGTGTAAAGCGCAGTGAGATGTTCAACAGCAATTATGAACAAATATTAGTTCTTTCTATCAATGATTAATGTCGATCAACGCTATAACAAGTCGATTTTACATATAACAGGTGCTGCGTTTGAATCGCTAACTAATTTGTCTCGCATTGATTCTAGTCATCAATATTACCACGTTTTCTATACACAGGATTAATGATCAGTAATCAGCAAGCAATAAGTTTACTTTTGTTACTAATGCGTAACTCACATACATGAAGCGATGCAATTGTTCATAACAACTATGGGTCTCAACAGCTGCAATCTTATATTTTAAAAAGAATTATAATAATAAGAAGATATCTAGAATTTTTCGTATCCAGCAAAAATAAACACGGTGAGCTTCATAGATAAGACTGCCATATTTACCGCAGTATTGCCACAGCAATATCAGCAAAGTTTTAAAAAGCGAACAAAACAGAAACATTAAATATATTTTTATTTTAGATTTGTCATTCTTATGTCTTTAAACATGAAGCAATAATTTGAAATTGAAAATAACCGAGCAGAAATCTGAATATGTATCATGAAGATCGTTATTTGCATCTTAAATAACATCCCAGTTTGTTTGAGAATATCTAAAGTTTACTACATCTCATATGAAGATCGTCGGTTTCGCGAAAAGTTTTTAATTTTATAACATTTCGAGAATCTACTCAAAAGCAGGCGTGAGTATTACATTACTATACACTTTGTATAGTATGCATATTATATTATAGAACTACCCGATTATTGCATTTTTATGTTCTTTTATGATTTCTGTGGTTTGTTGAGTACTGAAAGATATAATTCAGTTATTTGCGGATTCTAAAAGATATAATTAAAAAATTAAAAATTAAAAATTAAATTAAATAAAAAAATTAAATAATTCTAATTATACGTTTAATTCGACATTGCTTTATAACAAATATTTTTTATGTGTGGCACAATTGCAATGTTATTAAGCAAGGCACTATTCAAAACGTGGTTTTAATAGATGAAAGAAAATAGATGAAAATTTTTAAATATTGCTAAAATGTCGTAGGTTGCGCTTCTTGAATCGAAATGTGGAAAAAAGAATGTATGAGCATACGCTTGCTTTAAATACATAAGACATGAACAAAACTTGAAATTTTCATATTTTCGCGAGAAATTCGGCTTTGCTTTTTCAGCTTATTAGTGAATGATCCCGAATAAGAGAATTGCAGTTGAGGCAGTTAAATTTCGAAATCCGACACATGCAACAAAGTTTAACTATACAAGAAAGCAGACCTATACTTTAATACACAAATGTTAAGAAAATGTACGTGTAAACTAAAATAATTTTCAAATATAACGCTGATTGTCCAGTCGCAATTGTATTTAACTTTTCAATAAATACTGCTTATGCTTTCCACCAACACCAAAGTTCATGTTATCCATATACAGTCGTGAAATAAGCAATATTGTCATTTAAATTTACCCCGTAACTTTCGCAAATTAATCCTTAAACAAAACCAAAAGAATGGAAAAGCTCCCTTGATAAAGCAAGTTCACATAGGCACTTAGAAAGCGTTTCAGCGATACATTAACACGCCCCAGCTCAGCACAATAGCTGGTAACTAAACGCATGAGAAAGCAGATTTTCGAATAAAAACTGTAGACATGAAATGACATGCGGCTCGGTTCACGCTGAACGATTTCCATTATATTGTTTATAAATCTCATCCACACTGAGATATTTTTCGATACGCAATTCGATCATATAAAATCGATCCACCGATATTGGAATTCAATCGTATAACCGGCTTATGTTAAAAATTGGGTCTTTCCTACCTAAATTGGGTCTACCTTTTGATTTAAAATTTTAAGATGCAAAGTTTTAGAAGACAAACGATTATTTCTTGCAACAGAAGGCAGCATTTTGAAAAAGGATAAACTTACTAGAGTTACTTAGAGAAAATTATAGCTTTTTTCAATTAACTGCATAAACTGATTTGTACCAGAAGCAGACTGAGAGCAGGCAGTTTAAAAAATAACATAATGTTAGAAATAGTTTTTACAAATGTTTGTAATGATCTAGAAAATATAAGAATCTTATTTAATTGCTTGAATCTCGAATCCGCTACTAAAACTGACAAATAAATCTACTACCATTCCCTCAGTTCCAATAAAAGACATTCTTTCTTCTCCTGTCGAGCATTGTGGAATTATGCATTCTTCAAACTCGATATTATTGCACGATGACTGAGCGAATGTCAATGTTGCTAATAAAGTAATTGAGAAAACAGGTGCAAATAAATCCATTTTGAAATCTCATCTGAGTTTTGAAAAGCTCGATGATTGGACTTCGCAGTTAGTACTGCCGAGTAATTGCAGGTATGTATTTACTGGAATTCAACATTTCCTCATTACGTTCCATACAGCTTCATCAAATTTAAATATAAAGAGTAATATTATTAATTTACTGATGAATTTTCTTAGCTACTTCTTGAAATGTAGAAATTCACATGTCATGTAGAGGACGACTCCTACCTTAGGGGGACCGTTTAAGATTAGAGTTTTAAACATAAATTATATAAACCATCAAGCTGCAAGTCCAAAATACCAATTCTTGCTGGCACGTTCTTTAATACCTGAACATTTCTTTCCTTACAGTAAATTAAGCACATAAAATATCACCTTGAAACACAGATTTTCTGTATTTTAAAAGCACAATAGAGCACCGAAACAATTTTTAATTAGATTAGAGATATATTAATATTTAGTTACTTCAGCCATAATAGCTAGAGGAACAAAATAGTATGTTGTGCGATTTTGCCATAATATGAAGTGATACATATATTATATCGTAAACAGCACCTTTAAACAACATTTAAATATGTATCTAAATATCAAGTTCATGTATAGCCACGTATGATAGCAGAAAGCTTAAGGGGCTTATTTTCTTTTTCATTTTAAGAGTTAAATTTAAAGCTATGATTAATGATTATTTGAAATAAGGATGAAAATAATTTCAAGCGTGCAATTAAAACTTTGATTCTATGAATATTCCTAAAATATATCAAAATTATACTAGAAAAATATACTGAAAAATTAAAAGTGTTGCCAAATGTGTATTTTAAACTTCGAAGGAACATCGTACTGTAGATGCAGATGAATATATATAATATAAAATAATTATTTTATGAAAACGTAGTATTTTATTTGAAAACCCTCCTATATTGTGATAGTGTTATTTATCAAGAGTACTAAATAGCTAATTATTCTATATTTTATCGGTTCTTACTTACTAGAAGTCTAAAAATTACATGTCCTATTTAATTCAAATATTGGGTAAAGTGAAAAAAGGCCTTTTTATTGCACTTTCATTTTACTTTAGTTGTAAAGCAGTGTTTAATTCTCATATTTCAATAAGAAAATGTTCGGCCTGTATTATGTAGTAGGACCAGACCATAGATAAATTTATTGGTAGGCCCCTTTCTGGAACTTGCTAAAGAATTCCCCAAAATTGTCAACTAAGAACCATAGTCGTTAAACAGTTAAATTGGATAATAATTAGGCAAGAAAAAAGTACGATATTTGCCGGTTGTGGGTTTTTTTATATCTCATTGTTTTCAGATAGTTGTAATGTGAACCCAAAAAAATTACTGAAAATGATATATATTAAATTAATCCTATAAAAGATCATAAGTGCAACGTAGTAATATATACGAACGAAAAAGTTACGGCTCCTTACAATTTTTTTTGAAGCCGAAACATAATTATTTCTGAAATAGCGCCATGTGCGCCAAAACACAAATACTTCTACTTTTTTTTCTTGCATTTCAACGAGCCAGGCACAATAGAGAGAGAAAATGCGGTTTAGCACGGTTACAAAAGTAGATTCGTTTACGTCTCATACAAATTAAGCTACCGGTCTAAATTAGTTTAAAACATGCAATTATCAATGCCGTGCTAGTTCCCTGCTGGCACCTCATGCATACTCCAACGAACCAGAACGATATATTAAAAAGTTATATGTAACTTATGTTATCCAGCTATCGATTCCCATTTTCGTCCCTAATTCTTATTTAATTTTAGATGGTACGACACGTCGTTATTTCACCAGAATAATTTTTCAAACTATAAAGATAGATCGCTGCTAATAATAGCAAGGAAGAGAACATTGAAGTTATCAGTTTGGAAGCTCTGAAAAATCTGATACACCAGCTAATGGAATTTTAGAGCCGGTAAACATATTTTCAAATTAATCATTGAAGAGTTTCTAATACTATTTTTCATCAACACCTATTTAAACCTGAAAACGACAATATATGCAATATATTTTAAAAGTGAGGGAATTACAAAAAAATGTTTTGCAACACCACGTTTCCAAAATTCGTAAATCCAAATTATAAGAACGGCGCCAGCTTTAACTGACCTTGTTTGTTATAATGGAGACAAGTTTCTTATAAAATGAACTGCAGATTATATGAAAATAAACGAATTTAAGACTAAGCTGTGTGTACGCCAGTAAAATTACCAAAACTAATTTGAACTTCTCTAAAATATATAAATTGTAAAATAAAATAGACCAAAGATGTAAAATTTTATTATACATGACAACAACCATCAGCGTTAGTGTTTTATGAATAATTTAAAAATCGGATCGATACGATTATTGCCTGTGTCAGACTGTGTCGAATTAATTCGAATATTCTGTGTGTACTTTCTTCTAAGACAACTTTATCGATATTTAATATCAATGCTTTTTTTGTTCTGTTCAATCCATTAAATTTTGAAATCGTTAAAAAATAATTAGAACAGCATTTTTAACAAAATCTGCAACGCAAAAACAGATAAAGATATTTTGTTACTGAGACTGGACCGTTCAGGAATGTGATCAATAAAATGGTTTCTAATTGTTAAAATATTTTAAAAAATGACACATTTTTTACAGCCAAGCTTATTTAGGATACCTGAATTGACTGATTTTTTTAATGTGACACACACGGAAACTTGTTTTTTTCTGCACTCAACACTTCATAAATGATTAAGAGCAAGTGAAAGAAAGGCATTTTTTTTCTTTTTAACTTAACACGCCAGATAAAGCCTACAGAAACTAAAGCTGAATGCCCTACTTGCCGTCTGATCTTAAAATGATCTAGAAACTTGTTGAATAAAACCTATTATTATACCAAGTTCATCAAAAGATGTTTATTTCAATTTCATTTCCCCATCAACAGCATTTTTAAAAGACACCTCCTGCAATAGACACGGCATAAATTTTCCGAAGAGTACCGAAACACCTCATGTAAAATATAATAAAAATTACGTATTCTGTTGTGTTAATTTGGTGTTTCAATTATTTGGAGAGCCTTACTCCAAATCGTTTCCCTATGACATCGCCCAAGAATAGGGGTCTTATTTAATATTTCAACTTAATAATCACCGTCATGCTAAACTTTATCGAATGTACGAAACCGAACTCATGCAAGAAACGGTTTTTATTTAACTTAACGACATTACCATTTTGTTTGCCATATTAAAACTGTATTAATTAATATTTTATGAGCAAATTGATTATCGAGATAATGAGAACACATTACTGGCCTGTTCCTTGAAAAATAAAGAACTTTGAAGTCATACACAAAAGAAGGAATTAATAATAGATGGAATAGTTTTCCTGTGAGGAATGTAAAATAGCTTTGTATGCACTTTATGTTTTAAAAGACTTTAGTGTTTCTATTTTTGATTTAAACATATTTATGTTGTCTTACATCCAATATAAAATGATGGTTCTCACAAAAATATTAATATGTATGTATATTAATTTCTACCTTTTTATATTGGTTTTCGAGTGAAAGAACAAAAAATGAGATGCATCATGAATAAGTGAAGAAAAAACGGTAAGTCCGCCAAACGCCGACGATATTCGTTATTCGAGTACGGCATCAAATTCATGCAGAAATTTAAACGGGATGTGGCGTATATACGGCCATAATTCATATTCGAACCCGAGCTTAAAAACTTAAAAATAATAAACAATAGTTCATGTATACATAAAGCGAGCGGACACAATTTGTAACCACGGCGCAAACCAACGGAGCGTGGAGACCTTAAAGATAGTTACTCCATGTAAGGCCGGTATTATACCGTGTGTTTGGGTCTTCTCTGACACTCGATTAAATTTATTGGAGCAGAGATTTACCGAACGCGAATCCTTAATATTGCCACGTCAAGTTTTCGTTTTCCTCGATTTTACTTAACCACCTACTGGTTAAGCATTCAGTGCACACAAAAGGTACTAAAAGCAATAAATTAAGTTATTTTCATAAATATAAAGTGCAAGTGTCTTCTACTGTCCTACTAGGTGAACATACATTACATGACTCGCAATGAAACTGGTATCGGCACTAGAATTGCTAAAAGAGTTCAAATAAATTATAAAAGTTGCTCTAGGTCTTAAATAAGTCTAAATAATAAGTAATAGTGGTCTATTTGATGGTGGTCTCATGAGACCTCAATTTCGTGGGAAAATGTATAAATCCATCAATGTTTATTATAAGTAGGTTTCACTTTCTAGAGTGAACATATGAACATACATATGTTAAATTTTTCATTTCAATTATTACTTCCTGTTTAATACTTAAAAGGTTTATTCTACCAATTATTTTTATCAACTACGAACTCTATCAACCTACGAATTGATTAAAACGAAAATGTATTCGCATTAATTTAAATATACGTATGTATGTATGTTAAGAGGCAGTAAGCGAACAATTTTTTCAGGTGCAACCAAAGTGCTTTTGTCTTTATCTTGTCTATTGAATTTGCTCATTTCGACCAGTGCAAACGACAGAGGTTAGGTTGGCTCTAAAAAAAGAATAATAAAAGTTAACCAAGCAAGGAAAAACAAAAGGAGCTATAATGCACAGCAGAGCGGCTGATTTATTTGAGGTGCTGATTACACCGAGAGTTACGCATGGTCTCACAAATATAATTTAAAGTAAATTTCAGTTTTTGAATAACACAAATATATATTCGCGTTATTAAGCAGATTTCCATCAATCGGCCAGATATTGCTGCTGCAACTAAATTTTTTTATATAACGAGGTGCAGGGATTTTTGTTTCCGTTTGATCAGTTGATTAGATAAGATTATAACTGATTTTATTTTCGTCAGCTTTTCACTGGTAATATTTCTGCAGCTTTTATACAACAAAAAACAGTAACTAATATATTTGACAAAGTTGAGATAAGATAAAAACTCAAAAATGCAATGATTCAAAACACTTTAGATATTTCAAATAATATTTCGACATATACCAGGATAAATACTGGTAAGATCAAATCAAAATGTGTACTATTAGAGTTTTTGATACAATAAACTTGGAAATTTGGTTCTCAAACTGTAAATATACTGACGTAAATATACGGACTATATATGTGATGAATTTTTAATAAGAAATTGTCGGATTAAATATTTATTTGTTTAATGGCTATGCAACAACAAATCCATAGCTTTTAATACTGAGAACTGGGACGATTGACCGAAGGACATGAAATATGGCCAATCGTAGTCCCAAGAATACTTTAAACGTTTCACATTTTGAAGCTGGAAAGTGAAGAAGCCAAAGAAATGTGTGTTTTTGATCTTTGTTCTTAATTGTTCGTCACCTCTAGTTAATCCAAACGTTGTTGCACTCATGTCTTTCCTACTTCTGCAATTGATTTCACATTAAAAATTTTGGAAATTACTGTAAATTGTAGTTTATTCTGCAGTACATAATTGGTTCTTCGAAGCTGATAACCATAGATCTATCAATTTTAATAACTGTATTGAAGCTAGAAATATATTTTGCGGTTTCATTCTTTTAAATCGGCTAATTAGCTCCATGTGGAAAGTCAACAGCTGAACGCTCGTCTTCTGTTCTATATAGACAGCCACGGCCATTTTATTTGTACCGTTTAAATTTACATAAATAATTAAATTAGCTATCTTAACCACAAAGCTGATATAACATCAATTGTGTCAGTTAACGTTTAATTTGTATCGTTTAACTTAGTAATTACTATTAGACGCTACCAGATACTTGTTATTTGGGAATGGGCGGAAGACATTTGCATAATACTAATACATAAGCGTTTTGGAACAAAAAATAGTTTTGCCTAATCCATTGATGTCGAATTTCTAATTACAGGTTTGGATATTTGACAAATCCCAGAAATGCTTGAAGGGATATAGAAATATACCACTAAAATTTCAAATATTTCGATTACAATTTTTTTATGCAAAGGACTCCCGGATTGTACTGAATGCATCAGATGTTATGAACCTCTATGATGTGTATCTTAAGATAATATAGAATAGAACTATTCACATTCAAAAACAAACTTAAGGTACATCTTTCTATCTGATTTATTGAACGTAGTTTGAAACTAGAATGATTGTAGTTCCATGTAAACTTTCACATCATTTGCTTATAAAGTTATACATAAAAAGTTGAATGATTTGATTATCGGAAACGTGTCTCTCCAATTTTGTTTTGAAAAATTGTAAACTGATTTTTTTCTAAATATATGCTGTAAAATATATTTATATGTATCCACTAAGGTTCTCGCTAAAAACACAGAAATTTACAATAAAATAGTCATACATGGTATTTTGGGCTCGAACATCCACGTCGTTGATGTGTTTCAACGACAACAAAGTTTAATGCGTTAGCTAGAATTACAGTTTCAATTGAAATACATGAAATCAAGCGAACAGCTCTCAACTGGAAAATTGAAGAAGAAGTTCCGAATGCTGTAACAATGGAACAGAGTCTTACCTACCACAAAAATCGTGAGTGGGAAAAATAATCTATGGCAACAAATACGCTATAAACTTGCTCCCATTCAGAATACATTAGCAAAAAACAATAGAATAGCAAATACCCCATTCTGATTCACTCTGTATCGGAAGCTTCCAGCTAGAATCGGTAGACTTTGGACGTGCCTCACTCATTGGTTATACGATAATTTCATAGTTTTAGTACTTGTAGCTCGGACCATAATTAAAGAATTACGAGATCAGGAACTGACTGTAAAATTCGATATGGCTCCATCGGTTTATGCGAATTTAGTGCCTGGCGCGCCTTCGAAGAATGTAGGAAGAAGAGCATGTTTAGGATATGGCTATAATTTTGCTTCAAATCGGCAAACTGTTATCTTCGATATAGCTGGGTCAACATTTGCATAAAGCGAATGCAGGCAAAAGGATATAAAATAAAACGGATGTATTGCTTAAATTCATATGAACAGGAAAAGTTACATTATGATAATAATAATATCTGTTGCTCTATCTTAATTTGATTAAGTTTCGAATCGACTGTTTGAAATAGAAGAATTCTACACAATGACCAAACGTGTTATATTTTTAAGTGAACATCATGGGTAAAGAAATTGATATCGAGGAACATCAAGTTTTGGACTTTATGAGCAATAACTTTCAGGAATTTAGACAGAAAGAGAAAAAGCCTACCTGAAACCAATTTTTGCCATTTCTTAGATATATCGAGATTTCACGTGTTCACTGTCAAAGTGATATATGTATGATGTCTAATGTGGCGCCACTATTGTGCACGAAGACACGGGACGCCTGAAATCATCTCCTTGATGACTTGTGGGCTGAAATACAATAGATGTTTTGTTACCTGCATGTGTGTACCGAAAAATCGCGGCTCACAGGGAAAAAGGATTGCTACCATAATGCGAAAATAGTATATGCACACAGTATTTAGTAAAATCGAAAGTCAAAATTGAAATAAAGCAATTAGAAAATAAATAAGTAGAAAATTCTAGTCAATCCGGACAAATAGTGCGCTGCATGCAATTCAAAATGGATGCATTATTTAGAAAAATGGAAATATACGTACGCATTTGTTAGATAATTAATAGAAGACCAAAGGTCAAATAGAAATATTTGGTATATGGAGATATGGACACACCAAAACCGAGTTTTCGTCTGGCTATATGTCCAGAAGACATTCGACATCGCAATATGCGAATTATAATTTTACAGTTGGAATATTGAGTTTTTTAAGTTTGTTTAAGCAAAATTTTATTCTGTTAGATTTCAGAAAACATGCAATAATCGAAAATTTGAAGACCTCTCGCTGATGCATAGAGACAAACTTTGTCTAAAACTTAACAAATCTGGAGTCGGTATTGTGTAGATCTCGTGATTTACAGCTTCTAGATGATAGGCCCATTTATAAAGGCATTAAATAAACTCTAGAGAAGAAGTTTTCTATCAGTCACCGGCATTTAAGAAATTTATTTTTTCTTAAGAATATAATGTTGGAAGAAATTAACTAATGCGTCGGCAACATGTACCCAATTCAAGTAAAAATTGCCATCAACTTTAAATCGGCATTAATGTGTGCCAACAACAGCTAAATCCTTTAAGAATATATGTCCAATGTACATCGTGATTATTGGACAATTTCGCATAAAGACATTTAATTTCAAGAAAATTGACATTCAATTCCGTCCACAATCGACTAATAGAAATTGTTTTGACTGAAAAATAATCATGTTTATTAACATGCCATCTAAATACGTTTTCGGCCCCTTTTTATTTGCCCGAAAGGAAATCCAGCTGAATCGTTATTGACCTGACATATTAATTTTTTGACGTGGGCATTTATTCAATATAAGCACGATCTAAATGAAAGGTAGAAAAAAGTGATCGCGTGACTCGTGCAAGTTACTAATTCGTCCTCATTTTAGATCGTCAGTTTTGTTCGAACAATATGTCTTAATCGGGTTTTAGCAGATGGGTTTCTATACAGGTACGGATTGAAAAAGGGTTAAACAAGTGAATTTTGGTCACGCATTTTCAGCACCTTCCCAATGAAGAATGTAATTTTGGAATTTTTTAATATATAAGGCGGGCTTTCATTATCTCAGCAGGGATCGCAAAATATTTCTTAAAGAGTAGTGGAAGATTGGGTTCGACGATTTTGCAGGTAGCCCTTGAAAGAAAGAAACAAAAGCATCTGAAAAGATATGCGACAATATGTTTCGTGTCAAAGCAAGCTTTTCACAACAATTCTTCGTCATATGTTTTATTTACTGCATACTCCCCTTAATTACCAACAGAAACTAACATTTGCTATTGTTTTAATATCAATATTAGAAGAAATAACACAGACAAAGAGCGTCCAAAATGAGGCGTCCTGGCATTTATTTAAAAAAATCGTTTTGGAAATCCTTAAGCTATAAGTATGTGTAATATTTATTTTGATTTCAAAATTAAATGAATTTCTTATCCCGCGATGCGGAAGAAAATGTGCGTTACCAAAGCTAGCACAAACTCAAGAAAATAAAGCAAAAAAGGTTAATTTACAAAAAAATTGCAAATACCAATAAGAACTAATTGAACTCATAAAAGAGACCTCAAAACTGTCAACTATTTCTGAAACTAGTAAGGTATAGCGACTTAATTGAACTTTATATACCTGATGGTAAAATCGTGTTTTCCTAAGGCAATTATTATGTGCGCTTTTTGACTTAATAAAACGATAGAATCTGCTTTTGAATTGTTTCAAAAACTGCATTTCAGCAGGAAATGGAGACAATTGTAAATATGCTGTTATAATTAAGAAACTTAACGTTCCTGCTATATAAAAAAACAAACTTTTTAGAAAGAGAAAAAAAAGAAATAAAGAACCCAGGAATCGATTCGTACGAATCCAGATTATACGTAGTTAAAAGATGCTAAATTATTTCCTAAAATTTCCTCCATTTCATAAATGCAAAGTTCACAAAAATTGGTGAAGCACATTTTAGCAAAGTTTGCAAAGCATTACCAGATACAATAAGAAATAAAAAACTTAATTATGTTAGCTTAAAATGTAAAACAAATGTAGATTATTTGTATCTGAAAACATTTGTAGAGTGTGTAAGAGGACGTATAAATTACAAAGGAAATTAAATCCAAAAACACGCAACAGAACCAGGAATTAATTGAATTTTTCAATGTTGAAAATGTCGTTGAAATCCCCATATTCCCATTTGTAATTTGTAAGCAGGTTTTATTTACACTGAATTAATATCCACTGCCAGCCTGAAAAACAGTGAAACAATGAAAACCGACAAGAAAACTCATCTCAATTTGACTGTATAATTGATAAAACATACAACGGGAGTTCAAATGTATTAAATGCTAGAGAAATTTCTACAATTGAAAACAACAAACAAAATCGGTAATGTTTTCAAACATTCCAACTACGAAAACTGAGTACTAAAAATATGACAAAATAAAAACAAAAATGTGCAAAATTGAAATGTTGTTGAAAGAAACTTGAATTACGACGCATATGAGAATAAAGTATACAAAAATACGTTTATAGTTTAAGCAAAACAAAACTAAGTAATAAACGAAATACTTCAGTGTATTACTTCAAGTTTTTCGATTAGATAATGAAAAATTAATTAATTTCATAATTAATGAAATGAGAAACGCATAAAATAATTATTAAATTATCAAAGATTAAATATTCGATAATGGATTATAAAGAAGTGAAAACGTGATACATAAGCTGATATGAATTTGGAATCATGAGTAACACCTCCAATTTGCAATGAAAATTGGGTCAAGTTTTGTTAATCTAAAATCCATTTAAAAAATTATGATTTTTCTCATTTGATTTGTTTAAAAATGTGCAACTTATTTCAACAGGAAACAAATGAAAAAATGTTTTTGCACATGCAACACTTCATTATCTAACAAAATGTAAAATGTTTCACATACCGAAAATCAGTTATAAAAGATATTTCAAACAACGATTTTTCGATTCCCCAAAAGCATTAGCGTAATTCGATTTTTCCTTGCCAGCAAACACTTATTTAAAATTATTTATTAATAAAAATGTATATGTAATCTTTTTTTTTTCAAAACTTTTTATTTCTGCTTAAAGCAGAGCTAAGCTTACTGGAATGCAGATTTTTTTAATTCTTCATTTCATTTAATTAATTTCATTGCAGTTTGTTACAAACTCACCCAAATTAACTCAGTTCAAATATCTTGTATTATTATTTGTTTTTTTGTAGACAGAACAGTCGAACAAAATGTATGTGTCGTTTATATTTAAACTTGTAAAGGTCCGTGTAACCGTTTATTTAAACTTACATAAAGAAGATTGAGGTAAAAAGTCCTGTTGTACTCCTTCAGTGAAAATAATCCATATGAAAAGAATTTTTCTTAAAACTTCTACATTGAGTTTAAGCCATCTTCTCGATCTTTTCGCTCAGATGATGGCGCGTCCTCGCCCCGACAATTATTAATTGAAAATTTTAATTTAAAAAATTGTTGCAAGCGAAACGTTTGGAAGCGAAAAGCCACTTTTTAAATCTGTCATTCCGAGTAAATTTCAAGTTTATTTGAGGATTTGAAACTAAAGAAATTTTTAGTAAAAAAGATAAATAAAACGAATTTAAAAAATAGGGAAAACAACTAACGAGAAATTCATAGTTTCATAGCAGGGAAAGTAGGGATCTTGCCGGACATTTAAGAAAAGATAAAAGAATAAAAGGCGTTAATTTTGAATAGAATAACATGATATGGAAGCAGTCGATCAGTCAATGATGAGCAAGTGATTGGCTTTGTCAAAAAAGGCACTAATAACATACGAGTACGTGAGTCCGCCATGTGTGACGATCATTATACGCTTCACCTACCATAGTTGATCGAAACAGATACGAACGAATTAAATTTACTCGGGTTTTTCTTATGGGGAATCGATGCAGGTTCTCTGTACTAAATTTCGTATGTCATCTCCACGCTTACTTGTCGCTTTCTTGGATTTCGATTAGTTTTTAGTGGTCGGGCAGATGGATTATAATGATTCGGTTTTATGCTTAGATAAACAAAAAAATCGGGGTGAACATTATAGGATACAGGTGGATTTTTTGCTTGAATGCGAAGTCAAATTGACGCTTTCGTCATGCATGACATTCGTTGCTGTCACACAGATTTCCGTTATTGATTACGGTCGATTAGAGCGTGCTTTATTAGATTGGAGAAGTTTGTTTCATGTTTCAGTTCTACAAATATCACATTATTTCATCGTCATTGAAGAGTTTGGTAAATCCCATGAATTTTCCCAATTTATTACTATCGCAAATTGACGATTTCTCTACTGGTTGAAAATAACTTTCATTAATTTTTTTGCTTGCAGTACAATATTGTATAAAACTTAATAATAGATCTCAAACGACCATGACAAAATCATTGACCATGCCAATCAATGCCCGGTAATTACATTGAAGAGTTAGTGTTTTGGTTTATTTTCAAAGAAGTAAGTGGGGAGTTATCACCCTTGTAAGTTAAAAATTTGTAGGTAAAGCGGATCAAAATAGCTCCGCTGAAAAATGTGTTCTCAATAGTTCCAATAATCTTCTTTTTAAGATGTTTTGCTAAATTCGTGAAACTTGTAAGAAATGATTTTGGCAGTTCCTTATAACCTTACCAATAGTGCATGAATCTAGATGAGCATATTTTCCAATGTTGATGCATGATATGATTTAACCATTGTCACGATTATAACTATAGTCATCTTCCTGCTATACATTTTTAACGTAAAACCACTAGAAACGACATTCAAAACACTCCTTGGCTTGGTACAAAACTAGCTCTAAGAATTTACCATACAATTATTTATATTAACTATTTATTAGAACAAATAAGCAATATTTCAAAAATCGTTACCTTGTCCTTGTTGCAATTGAAGTATGTGGAAAGTGCAAAGGTTGAAAGCTTTTAGTAATGAATAAATATGTGGATTTTGTGCAATGTACATGTCAAATATTTCTTGTGAGTTTCAAATGGTATAACGAGTAACGAGTAAAACACAACAAAAAAATGTGATTGTTTTTGTTTGGTAATCATCAATACGTTAAAAATTAATAACCTTTATGTTAGCTATATTTTCAGCCATAATTATTAGGCCTCATATGCGATTCGTCCACGTGATTAAACCGAAATGCATTTAATACATAAGTATAAAAAAGAAGGCTGATTTCGATCAAAAAATTATTGAACATCACATTTTAACGCGATTTCAAATACATCCATATTACGTCCTAAAAGTACTGGTACTTCTAAGAGTCAACTTCTAAAGCAAATTAAAATTTTGTATAGGAGCTTTGCCGAAAATACTTCAATAGCGACCTTTTTTGATCACATTGTTTGTCCAGCTGAGTCTTCATGTAATGGAGGTGGTATTTTGAACATTAATAACTCTCACATTTGGTAAATGAAGAATCCAAATGTTTCAGCTACAAAATTATCGAACCAGTGGAATTACTCGAAAATTTTTATGCGGCAAATTATTTTCAATGTTTGCTAAATGCCGAATTACCCGAAGATGTTTCTCCAAGAACAAGAGGACAAATGTGGTCCCAATATGACAACTGCCCTGCCCACTATGCATTGATGGTAAGGGAACACCTAAATAGCTTTCCTCGAAGATGGAATAGACGCCAAGAACCTATTTTGCGACCACCACGATCTACGGATTGAAATGCACCAGATTTATTTTATTGGGGTTGCCTGAAAGAAAAGGTTTAGTCACCGCCAGCCGACACAAGCGTAGAGCTAGAACAAGGCGATTTTTCAAATCAGAATAAGGAATTAGCGATGCTCAATATCGCTCAAGAAAAAGATAGTTTGAGAAAATATACTAAGGCTGCATATTATCAAATGGGAACATTTACCTTAAGTTGTTTTTATCTTGATCCTGGACTAATATTTTGTATTAATTTTGTTTAGAATCCTAATTAAACGAAATTTTATATCATCTAAACAGCCAAATAAATATATTATTTAACGAATCGGCATTATTATACCATTTCAAACTCTAGACGACATACTATTCTTTTGTGCTGATCACCATCAAGATGGCTGTCCATCTTTTGCTACAATTGGGATCAAAAATTAAATTGATAATAGAAGTGGAATTGTTAATTTTTTTATGGAAATTTTTAAAAACGTTTTTTAAGGAAATATTTTTTAATGTACTATTACAGCTAATCATTTAAATGCTAACTAAATTTTTTAGTAGGTGAGAAAATTCCAACATGTTTTAGTATGTTATTAACAAATCGTAAGCGCTCCTAATTGTTTGTCAACCAGTTCAACTTTAATTATAGTTAAAAAATTAATCTCAAAAAATTACATAGTATTACACGCAATTAAGTTTCCAAAACCAAAAAATTGAAATCCCAAATTTCTATTATTTAAAAATAACATCCCTTGATTAACACTATAGAATTAACGTAACATAATGGTTATATGTGAAATTCCCATCAAAATAAATTGAAATGAAGTTATCACCCTACCTGATCAGTAGTGGTGTTCCAATTACTTTACATATCAGTAAAAAACTCCTCTTAATTAGAAACGAAAACAATTCTCGCTTCAGCAACAAAACACGAGGTGTGAAACAATTAATTATTTCATTATTTGTGAATAATTGGATACAATTAGATTTGTTTATTTCATGACCTTTATCGTCATTGTGGTGCTAAAACGCTACAGTTCTCTCTAACATTTATTTAGTATCGAATTTGGGTCGAACGAAATAAATAATAATTTTCTCAGGAACATAACGTTTGCTTGTTATTGTTCGCATTGGAAACGCACCTTGCTTGCAAAATGCTTACAATATGCTATTGAGCAAATTAGTCAAAACTTAATAATAATACTGTTCCTGCCCAATGAAGATTAACCGGTAAAGCTGACTTCGGCTTGATGAAATGTGCGCGAGATGTTTTGAGGTACTGTGGGAAATTTGATAAGACCTCGTCCTAAAAACAGTCGAGCAATTAAGTTCAGATATTTACTTCTTTGTCGTTTTTTTCTCTTTCAAGTTTCATTGCAAATATCGTCCGACATAGTAATCGAGTCAAGCACATTTGAATCCTTTCAGAAATATTGATAGAGTTAAATGTAGTATCTTCTTAGGTATTTATTTAATATCATTCCTATCCAAATAGAACTGATTACAATAATAATTTTAAGCCAGTAAACAAATTATTAAAGTGACCATTTTTAAGGATTCTATAAAAACATTTGTTTAGTAGCAGAATTTTCACAAAATATAAATTTTGGTTCAATTGATTTGGCGAAACCTGTATCTATATGTAAATAATAATATTATACATATAGATAGCATAATGATAATATATGGTAAAGATTTGCCAATTTCGGTCAGATGAATTGAACGCTTTCCTCATTCGGGCAAATGGATCTTAGAATGCTTTCGCGTTTCGTCAAAGCCCTAAACCTGGAACACACTGGATTAGAATATGCACAATGGATATAATCAGATTGCAGATCAGTGAGATTTGAAAATCCTCTAACAAAGATCTTGAATTAAATTGAAACCAATCTAAACAGCTTGCACCATGTGAAAAACTTGAACATCTCTATCTCAATCTAAAATTAGTTTAATAATTTAGTCAGTAAATATAAATGTAACCCAAAAAGAGAAACGTGTGTATTTATTTAACCAGTGCAGTGCCCTTCAAACGAAACTTGCAGTAACAGCTGTAAGTATTTTTTTTAATATTTAGGGGTTTTATGCCACTTTTGGTATTATAGAGTATATTTTAAGCAAATGAAGTAAGGTCAGATAAGATACACTATCTGCTAATTGCTTTTATAAAACTATATATTTTAACAATGTTTGCTCCCGTTCAGTTATTTGCAATTGAAAAGATTAGAAGTAAGTGAATGCACGTGACATTCTTAAAAAAATTGAGTTCGATGCAAATTTATAAATCTGAGTTTTGCAGTTTGTCTGAAGTAAAAGGAGCCCCCTGTTATTTGGGCTACGTATTAATGAGCGAAAAAACCATGTAATAGAAAACTCAAAATATCTTGGAGCAGCAAGAAAGCAAAATGTAAATTTTAATTTTCGTAACAACTTAACGCTACTTATTCCTTATTATCTCATACAACTGTGGACATATAGCGTCTGTGTGAAATGAAGTTAATGTATCGCGAATGTCTATTCAAGATAATTTTATCATAACAAATTTAATATAGTTAATTAAATCCCTTTTTATTTCTAGTTTAATAAGGATATATCTGATATGGTCGAATTCATAATACTTTATAGCGGCTAGTGTGGCAGCAGTATAAATACTATCGCAAAAGATATATGTTGTAATAGTATTCAAGCAAAGCATTCGTAGGTCCCAATTTTTTGAGTGAGGACACTTTTATATGTATTGCGAGTGGGCATTTACTCTTATCAAAAAACAAACAAAAATGCACATGTTCATGTTCATGTTCCTCATTAGTGCTCAGCTAATATTCAGATGGTTAATCTAAACGCATCTTATTTTGCCAACTCGTAATTTTTTTCTCTTTTATATAAAACGCAAAAGAACTCTTGAAATGGGGAGGTGTTCTGATTTTCCTATAAAAGTGCTAGTTTTTATCATTTTATTTAAACCAAGCTTGAACATAACTTTTCCTTTTGTTCAATATGAGAACTGTTTCATCTTTAAAAAAACATACAAGGATTTGATCAAAGTGCTTTCTGAAAATCGTTCAAAGAATTCCAAAGCAAAAAATGTCAATTTCATCGAATTTTTGTCTTACAATCCATTAATCCACCACGGGTTCTACAAATCTTTGAAACATCAAACAAAGAAAAAAGAACAATCCACGAAAAGAAATGAAAGCTACTAAAATCTTTGATTAAGCAGACTTTCTCAACATCTTAGTAAAAAATTGCTGAATGAAATCGTATTTTCAGTTTGAAAATATGGATGTGTTTGCCAACATTATATCAGGATTTCACACTTTCTTCTAAATTTATGCTTAATATTGTCTTGTACTCTATATTTTCAATGTTTTCGGCATTTGAAATATTTTTAGTACCTGACTGGATTTTACGGCTTTTTGGAATGTCGCAGCTCGAATCTGCATTTTGCAAATATAGAAAGCAATTCAAGGCTATTCCCTAAAAGCTTCCATTTTTCATTTTATTTATTTTAAGTTTAACTCCTAAATTTCCACCTTTAAATATTTTCTCTGATAAGAAATTCTGAGAGAACGATTTTAGAGCTTAAAATGGTTATTAATGTTATTTTGTAAGAATTATCTCCAATTCTATTTTCTAAGTTAAAATGTGCTTTGTTTAGCGAATTTCAGAACAAAATACCTTAACAAAGTTGCGCTATGTTACAACTACTAAAGCATGTTGAGCTCATTCAAATATAAAGGACAAATTAAACCCTGCATATTGAACATTATGGTGAAGATTTAAGGATTTGTATTGAATTTTTCCGTCACTCCTGAAATATTTATGCAAATTGTGAAACTATATTTGATGAGCCCGAATTTAGAAACGGTTACCTGATTATAATGCTTCAAAAGATAACTAAATGGCAATAAGTTTATAACTAGTTAAGAAGTGTCTGAAATAGGTTAATCGGACATATTGAGAAAATAACTAAAACGAACGAGACTTGGCGGTTCGGAAAAACAACTAGAACAACTTCAGTTGTCTTTAGTCCCATCATAGCGGTAATAATAATAGTAATAACCGAGTTGCTCCTTGGGTCAAAAAATAGCTTTATTTTTTGGACGTCATTCTGAATTGGCAAAATAACGAGAAGTACAGTAGTTTTAATAAAAATAATATATTTTAAAATAATCTTCATAAAATATGACTCTCTCCTCTAGTAGAAATAATGTGCCGATAACTTTTGTAATTGAGAGGTTGTACTTGTACATAACTTTGTAATACTATCCAGTATACAACAATACATATTACATAATCACATAAATGCGCAAAATCCTTTCAAATAATCCCACATTGCCCAAATTGCTTTATTATCCTATTGCAGGATAATAGTTTTCTGGGCTGTGTCGTGACCCAGTGTTTTATATTTATTATACATGACGAAATAAGTTTTGTATTTTCTAATTTGGGCTTTGATGGCCGACTTAACTTTACATGACTCAAAACCGGAATGATATATGACTGACATCGTCGGTAAATTTCAGACAATTTAGGAATATTAATTTTGACGACGAATGGAGAAGGTATAAAAACTTGGGCTTTTATAGCTTTAGATTAAGGTAAATGTTATCGAATCGAATCAGACATGATATAAGGGTTTTCATTATCGTTAATAAAAATATTAGGGAAACCATTGCTTTTGTTCGTTTGAGAGTCACAGCGTGCTTCAATCGCATGTAGATTTGATGTTTTGCCAGCAACGAGAAGGAAGAAGACTTAGTACTTCATGACTTCACCATCTAACGGATTTACACACTAGTGCTTCACGTGCGAAGATATACCAAAGAACGTTATTACATTATGTCAAATCATACCTAAATTAAACCTTAAGCAAAAACCCAAGTTATTTTAGAAAAAGGAAATCCAAAAACCGATTTGGTTTCAAGCTTATTAAGAGTAATATATTTAAATATAAATGTTTTCTTCAACACATTTGGAAGAAATGAACAACCAATTTGTGATTTTGTTCATTTGATACTGACTGATATTGAGCTTCTTTTTAATTTTTACCCATAGCCCCATTATAAATAATTATTATTATTCAAACAAATTAAGATTATGTGGAGCAATCTGAGAATTGTGGCTACAGAAAATGTTCTGTTTTTCGAAGTTTTCATAGCAAAGCCATTAATTTAGTGTTGTGATATTAGCTGAAGTATTACAGAATGGCTTAGTAAGAGACCTATTTACTCATGCTATCTTATAGTAATTTAATTACTACTGTTTTACTCTAGGCGACTAAGAAGTGATCCGAGAACTTGAATGAACACATATTTACAACTAACCAACTTCTTAATACACCTAAAAACTGTAATAATGGTACAGGTAGCGCAACCGCAAATATCCTGTGTGTCAGTCGGTGGTTCATTGATGATTTCACATAAATAATATAAAACCAACTCGAGGTGATCTTCTTCCATTGAAAGATTTTGAACCATGGAAATGTGGTGCACTTGCGTGACAATTGCTTCCTCTACTTCTTGCTGTGATGATTTTATACAAAGCGTACATGAAATATGTATTTTATGGTTTAACACCGAACGAAGTTGATTAAAATTGAGTTTTTCGAAAATGCATCGTCAAGGTAAACATAGCAGCCAATATATTGGGTTTTTTTCTGACGTTAATAAATTTAACCATTCACTTCTTTAATATTGATCGATTCATTCCTGGTTTAATATAAGAATTTCTCTTACATTTCCCCATATTCATATACCGAAATTTCACATCCTGAAAACAATATTTGAATGAGCAGCAGCATGTTAACGATACTTTGATAATTGAAAAAATATTAATTGCATTAATACAGAACAAGTATGTAGTATCGGCGCTCGTCTTGATGTGCAATCGCTAAATAAATTGAACAAATTTACAAAAGCCAGTACTAACTCAACAGCTTAAGTGAATAGGCATGATGACAATATAAATTAAAAAAATTAAATAATTTTAGGGAGAAATACATATTTAGAACGTTCTGAAAAATTACCAAGTGCTGATACAAACATTGGAAAGAATACGATTATTAATAAAATAACAGTACAAAATATTGCAATGGGTCTTGTTAGAAGAAACATCGATCGGAGGGCATGACATCACGCCTAAGTAAATAACCACTTTTAATTTTTCTGTACCATTCAATTAGTTACTTAATTAATGATTTATCGTTTCGTGATAAAAAAACAATCCAGAAATCTTAGGCGGAACAGTCACAACCGTTGCGAGTTTTGCTCACCCGAATTTCGAAATGTGAAAACATCTTTGTATCATATGGTATAACTAGCCTTTAATTTGAAATGTTAAATATAAATATATATATAAAACACATAAAAATGTGTTTAAAATCCTGTTACTTATTTAAAATTTGAGGCCGTTTTCATGAGAAGGGCAATATATTATGATTGAAATTGGATATTTGAAGTAACAATGTAAAAACATTGCATGTAACGCCACTGAAGACACCCATATTGCAATCCTTTGACGATACTGCACTCCAGCCGCAGCAGGACATCTCTCAGGTGGTATTTACAAGAGAAATAGAAGGTGGGTATTAGGCAAATGACATGTTTCCATGATATATACGTTTATGTTATGGCGCTCACATGTAGAACTTATATCTGAACTTCGCATTCATTTAAAGTTTCGAATTATTAATGAGTCACAGTCTTGGATACATTACTCCCGCATATGTCACACTAACGACTTTGTTTGAATTATTAATTTATTAGACTTCCTCTCTGTACTGATTTCCTGCATTGAATAAGCTGCATCCAGTACTTTATTTGGGACAAATGCACCTAAGCTGTAAGTGTATTACCGATTTATTGTTTTTTTTTATTCTTTTATTGTAATTAATTTACTAATAATCAACGCATAATAATTAAGTAATATTTTAACACGGGCAAGCACCAAAGTAATAAGCGCACACCAATTTAATCAACTTAATAAAGTGTGTGAAAAATAATTACAATAAAATATATGTTGAAGTCCTAGCAGGGAATGCTGGGACTTAAATTAATTCTTACTATTGCAACTTGCATTACAATGTAACTTGAAAAATCTTGATTGAATCAGGAGGCCTCGGAACAGAACATGTTCAGTGCAAAACCAGTCAGTCAATGATTGCACAGGATAATTCAAGGTGTTCATAAACCTAGAGAAAGTTAGACCTCTGTATATTGTTACAGTTTTTATGCATAGCTAACAAAGCAGACCCGAATAATTTATCTATATTTTTAAATTTGCAATAAATATCTCATAAGAATTATCTGCTGGAACATGAGAGTAAAATCCGAACAAACAATTCGACTTTCAACACCCTGTGTATTTCCTAAACGAGGCATTCGAGTACCTACTATTTACATAATATTTTGCTTCATTTTTGCTCGCTCATAGAATATGCAGTTAGAATAATCAAAATTATTTTCGGATCACCCTGCATATTACTGTCAAAGTACTACTAAATGAATATTCAATTCAAATGTTAACCAAAAACTAGTATGCATATGCACTGAACTTTTACTGAAGCGATCGCAAAGTTCGCCACGTGGAAAACCCCTAAAAACCTACAAGCTTGGAATAATCAACCACTCGTTCTGGTAGACGACCTAAAATTCTCAAAAGATACTTCTTTCTCATCGAACCAAGGTTTCTCCGAAAATAGTAGTATCGAATGGTAAAAATCTACTATGAAAATAAACACGTATATTCAGAAAACAACGTTTTAATTGGAAAATAAATGCCTACAGAAGTCAACAAAGATTTACAAGCTTAGGAGCAAAATATTTGCACGAAACAGATTAAAGTTTAATTGCTTACAGTTGAATGTAAAAAATAATGCGGCTGTAGGTTATTTATAAAGCAAATGTTAAGCTTTGAGAAAGGAAACCATGTTGAATAGAAGCGAAAATATATTTCAGACACTCAATAAATTTTAGTAGTATCCTATGACACGAAATCGAAAATTTCAACAGATTCTTTATATTTTGAGAAATAGGAAGACAATCTTCAACATTTAAGACTTAGTTAGTAACTTGCATTTTAGTGTAAATAAACAGGTCCAGAGGAATGGCACTAATTTGCAACAAAAAAAGATGCAACAAAAAAAAGTATAACTCGAGAGGCCAATATAACATGAAAAATTGCTTGAATGAATTACTTTCCTTTAATGAATTAAAAAAAATCCTCAATGATTGTTTAATTCTTTTTACTCGTCAAATACGTTAAATCAAGTTTAAAATTTAGTAGATAGCCTGTAAAACTACACTGCCTTGATATCTCTTCAGTAAAAGTACGCCAAAAACACTGCTTTTTTTTCGAAGCCCCATATATTAGTTTTAGTTTGTTTTTAAAAGCAATGAGAATTTTATAGTTCTCAGACAAAGAAAATGTTTTAATAACCATTTTGAGCTAGTAAAACTTAGACAAAATTGCAATATCTTCTGAATAGGCAAAAGTGATAAACATTACCCAATTTTAATAAACAGAATATAGCTCTCCTGTTTCCTGTTTCTGTTTGTGAATTTAATTTTTTTCGATTTAAGCTACTAATGATTTTGAGAGAGTTTAGATTTAATAAAACCAGATAGTTACAAGAATGCCAACAGCTCAAAGCTAGCGTAAATAGCGACGGTTAAAGCAGTATTTCAAACAAATATGTAAATCATTTTAAAAATAGGACAAAATTTAATCTTATCTTTTTTATTATGTAACGAGGACTTTTCATCTAACTCTGATGGCCACACGATTCTCTTTATTGATTAGAGTAAATAAATTTCGCCAAATCACGCAAACCGGTCGTGGCATATGGTACGTCTTCTAATATCCGTATTGTGTACTTTTGTCATGTAAATTTCGACTAGGCTGCAGACATTGCTCACTTAATCGATACAACTTTCGTATTTAAATCGAGGGCTATTTTTAAAAGGCAGACACGGCATAAAATGACTTAAAACTGACATCAAATAAAAATAAATTTCGAAATTATTTATTCATGTTACATCAGAATCGGATGCAAAAATACTGGAGTAAGTTTCCAGAATACGATTGCCTAAGTAAAAGCTATTTTAATTAATTTCAGTCAAAGTTTAAATATTCTTCTATGTGCTGATTAAACTAAAAGATGTACAACGCCAAAATCTGAAGAAACCCCTAGAATGGCGATAGGCAAACACCGAATTCCGGATATAATCACGCATAATGCCAGGAAGCAATGCGGCATTTGTGCTCAGAAAATGATTAAAGACTAGCTGATATTATGAAAGAGCTGATTAACAAAAATATACGTACAAAGACTAAAACGATCAGCTGACTTTTTTAATTTTTTAAACAAAATCATTTTTTTTAAATCTTACTCAAAACTGAGAACTTATCACATGAAAACCGTTTGAAACACCAGAAAGTAGGATGATTTTTCAGCAACTACTTTGGCCATTTTCCAATTATAGTTAATCAGATTCTCAAAATGAAAACTGCATCAAAATGAGTAAATAAGATTAACGGCGTCAGTTAATTTTGTGAGAAGCAAGAGTTCGTATTGACAGCACTTGAGGGTCAAGCATTATAAAATGAGTTTTAAACGATTGTTTTTTGTATTAAAATTTATAATATAAAGTCTGCTAAAATAGATCATGTTAGTTTCAAGTCAACTTTGCTGTAAAAATGACTTTTAATAATATAATATTGCACCTAAATATTCAAAGTATTTTTGAACAAAATCCAAAAAAAAATTATCGCAATTAAAAATTTTGGCCTAAATTATTTCCTTAAATAAATTGATTACATACATAGGCTGGGTGGAGATGAGAAAGCCTTCATTTTCATATATGTTTGTAAAAAAACATAGAAAAAATTTGCCCATTCTAAGAAATAGCGGCAGATACAAGTGAAGAAACTCTTAAAAAAAAAACTTGAAATGGCAAGAATGCCATTCTACGGAGGATGGTAGGCTCATCCAGAGACGCTCACTCAGAATAAGATTGGCCTGTGGAGATCAAGTTGATGTTACAGTAAATGAAATTGAGGAGCGGTTAGTCTTCGGATATTTCAAACCAACAGCAATAGCTAAAATGCAATCTGGTGGCATTTCTGCATTCAAAGCAGAAGAATGTTCCTGTTAAGTGTATTTGTTTTTTCGGCTATTTAGCAAACCGTTTGTTTCAAATCGACTATTCTCCGTTTATTTTTGTTCCTTTATTTAGAATTGTTACAGATGTATCTTGATCCACAATTTTGTAATTTTTAACTGAAAATGATTTTTTGCGGCTGAAGTAGTAAAATCTTAAGGTTAAGGTTAAGTGTAATTTTTATTTACTACTTGATTTTTAATATATTTGTTTGAAAATGATGGGTTTGTTAAATTTTCAAGCAGTGGGAGAATTTTTTTTTTCTGGCGCTTTTTAGAACAAAAGTTTCGCTTGCTTCGTCAGTACCTACTTCGGTTGAAAACGTACACTGGACTGCCGCTAACCAATAAAAATTACCTTTCGTCACGCAATTTATTTTAAAAACTCGAGCATTTTTCAACATTTTGAACAACTTTTGATTTTCGAAATAACCGACTTTAAAATTAAAGACCTTCAAAATAACAGTATTACCAGTCAATATTACCGGTGCATGCAAGTAGACTATTGCATAATAATGCTGAAAAAAAAGCAATTTTTCCGTAGAATAATTTGTGGTTTTTGCGTTATTTTTGCACACATTAGTTGCTTAGGAAAAGCGATCTTAACATTTCTCCTGTTGCCCTGATGAACGAAAAAACTTACTTCTAATTTTCAAATAAAACCTTTTAAAACCAGATTTGTGTTAACGGACGTTATGTAGTCCTAAGCAGTCAAAGATATAAATGAATACTTAGAGTTTCCGGAAAGTTTAAACAATTCCATTAAAAAATGCCAGGCAATTTATAACGAGCTGGCAGGATTCGGCTTTTCTAGGCAAGAGTGCACCATATATCCAAAGGGTACAATTGTTTAAAACTGGGGAACTTTTAAACCACACGTTTCGCAAAGTATGAAAGTTTACATGGTAAATTGAAGGCTATAACTCATTCCGTTCCTATTCGAATTAGAGTTCGTGACGTTGTGGTTTCTTGGCCAGCAAATTTTTGCTAAAGTGCATCCTCACTGAACGGTAACTGCGGCAGAATACATAAATTAAAAATAAGACTTATAACAAGATATTTAGAATACAATTCCACACCATTTTTTTCTTCATAGACATAGATAGAATAGAATAGAGATAAAATGGTGGTAACCACTTTGCTAATGATACGTACTTCCAATTATTTGATAAATAATGTATTGATTGCTATAACTGAAGAAGCCTAGCATTATCACATTTCGTGGGTTTTAAGCTAAAAGTTATCAAGTCTGAAATTGCCGGAAATGTGTTTGTTGACCAAGCAATTAAAAAAATAATATATTAGTCTTAAAAAACTGACAAAGTCCCCCAAGCTCACGCAAAGAGGTGCACTAAAATATAGTTTTAATGACCAAGTTTCCAAAAAGATTCTGATATAATTTTTGGCTCGGTTTAAAAGTGCATTTATCAAGAAGTGATATTTTAGACTTGATTGGTTTTAACTTCACGCCCACGATTTTTAGTGATTTCAGTTCTGATATTGTGTACGTGTTTACTGTTCTCATATTTTCTTCGTGAGAGTTTGAGTTTTTTACCTCTGATAATTTGTTGGTATTTGATATATTCCGTTCCGTAAATTGACTGCCAAATGTTATTGTTGAAGATGCTGCCTCATGCACCTTGAAGATGCGCTATTTACCATAATCAAGGATTTAAAGTAGTTCAATGGACATAAAATATTCCACAGTTTGTTTAAACTAGACGATTTTTTAGACTCGCTCGCATTCCCCGGTGTGTTGCTTATTACACGAAAATAGGCTCTCCAGGGAAAGTGAAAGTAGAGTTCTCGAAGGTAGTGAAAGTAGTCCGAACCGAACTCAGATGCCAGAATTATGAGTGCGTTGAGTTTTATTGAAACAAGCAGCAGAACCAGCCAAAAAAACCATTGAACACATTTCAGTTGATTTTAGTTGATCTCGAATAAACTAAAAAAAAACTAAACTAAAAGTCATAACAGTATTGTGTAGTGCACTGGATTTATGTGTGTCACTAGTCTATTTTCCAGCAGTTATTTAAACCATTAGCAGAACGGTAGACCACATAATGCATGCATCAAATGATAAAAAATTAGCATCGTTTCTTCATTCCTCCAAGTTCGAGATCAAGGAAAGTCTGAGCGAAACCTTGAAATGGTTTTTGATCAAACTGAGCTTGTGTTTGTGCTTGAGTGTACATCTTCAGAAGACTTCAGTAGTCAGCTGTTCAGGTGCGGTCCCTTTCCCATTCTGTGACAACTTTTAACTCTACTTAATTACTAAACGCTTCAAAAATGCACGAAATTTAGGTTTATTCAGACGACTCTTCATTTGTATAAGCTTACAAGATTACAAGCCAAGTCAAGAATGATCAGTTTTCTGACGTTTGGAACCACCACATTTGGAACATACAATAGTTAATAAGTATGTCCGGAAAGCGGGTTGCAAAATTAAAAACTCTTTTTATCTTCCAAAAACCACAGACGATTCGACCCTTGGTTTTGATCTTTTTCAAGGCTGGAAAAGCACAATATTCTAAAATATTACAGCTATATTCAATCGATACAGTTTTGCAAAATTATGATTTTTTCGTTAACCGCAGATCAAACATAACAACATTCACCAACAAAACAAGCGACATTAAAAGAACTGAACACATAAGTACATAGAAACAAACCAAATACATATACATAAGTGTAATTTAAAAATGTAAATTACCACGGTCGGAGACAATTGTAGGTATGATTGCAGCCTTGAGAAAGACCCGAATAAAGTTGTTTTAAACAAAAATATGTTTACCCATATTTCCTTTTTTTTATTGCAGCTAGGCGAAAACAATAATTTTCTGAACACTCTGGTTGAAACCGTAAACAATGCAGACTGATTATTATTCGCAGGGCAACTTTCGCTTTTCAAGCAGAACAAACATACATTACCCTGCCGCAATTAAACATGTTTGTCGACAGGATAAGACGTCGCTAAGTCTTGCGTTGATTAATTAATAAAGCATATGTACGCAAAAAGCCAGCCGAGAAGACTAAAATCCTTTGAAACAGACACTCTTTCAGTTGCTCCCGTGATTTCCGAATGTTGTGCAGCGCCATAAATTCAGTTCTTTGGAGAGTTGGAAACTTACTAGTCGTGGTATGCTGTCGATTTCTATGCACCTCTAAAACGGAGATTTGTTTAAATAACTGGTCTCTGAAATTGATGATAATTACAAAGTTTTAAAATTTGACTAAATGTCGAACTATCCCGAAACTACAAATATGTTTCGGTGTTGGTTTTTATTACACGTTCGTAACAATTCTTCGGTCTTTCATCGATTTAAGCGCAGCCAATGCCGTATTTTAAACTCATCTTCGCTACAATTATTCATTCAAGTTATAACATATTCCGCTTTTAATCCCCCGCGTCGTTCTTTGTTTATCGACCGAAGAAAATGAGTCCGTTTCTTTTCAGAAAAGGCAAAAGTTTTAATGACCGCCCGATTTTCAGTTCTCCCCCTCTTTTCCTTGTCTTTACCCATTTCACGTAAGCTGAAGAAGATTTTCTCAATCAATAATTGTCACGGGCCGGAGCATACACTACCCTATGCATATATTAAAATAAAAATCATCAGTTTTAAACGAAAGACGGATTTTGAAGGGATAATTTTTGCATTGACAGTGGAAATGGCTGCTTATGCCTTTAATGTAATTTGAGTTATTTTAGTTTATACACAAGATCAGATCAAATCAAACTGTCTAATATTTACTATAACAAATTCATTAAAAAGAAACTCAATTTTTAAATAATTTAAATAATTAAATTAATAATAAGTGGCTATATATTCTATCAACTTAGTACTTGCACCGTTGACCATCAAAGTCTCTTAAAGTAGTTAAAAATTTTATCACAGTTGAGAGTGAATTGAAAATATGTATCTCAAAAATAGATTCCCATGCGCGTTGCAGGTCAACGCATACTGCAAGCACGGGATATTCTGCACTAATCTCTTTCTTCCATTTTGCTGATTCAAACTGCAAAGCAGACTCGAACGGGTAGTTTTTTGAAGATGGAAGTCTTGAACTACAAATTTCATTAACTTTGTATTACCGTTTATCGTAAAAAAATTCTGCTTCTGCGAGGATCTTACTCCAAAAGAATTAAAATCTTGAAAAAAACACAAGTAAACAACAAAAATTTTATATTAATCTGCGTTTAATGCTACAATTGTTCAATGGTAAGATATAGCTCAAATGGTAAAATTTATCATATCAACTTCAACAACAACACGATTATTGAACAAACCGTATTTGGTAAAAACAATATTTAAAAAAATGATGCAACTATGTATTTACTTATTGCATCTCCATTTGAATGAAAATATTTTTTCATTTACTTGCTCTTCAATATGGAGCTCCAAACAATGTTTTTCAAGTGGAATGTCTTAAAGGGGGTTATTGAGTAAACCAATAGACTAACGAATACGTGTTGTAGATGCTAGTTATATACTAACGCATTTTCACTTAAATCCTTGTTAAGTAACTCGCAAATCTAACTAAAGTTTTGTTAAAAAGAACCAGTCTTTCAAAATTTTTAGACTGTTAAATTCATCTTCATGCATGAAAGTTGAAGAACTCCACTTCTCGCACCATCGGCATCAAGTGAGGAATCCGATATTACTGTGGATTAATCGAAACCTTAATGGAGTAATTTAAAATTACATCTCAACACGGCCTCACCGCAAACACATATGGACCCATAATGCAAAATAAATTGAAATTTACTCCCGATATTTTTGTTGCACCGACTGACAGCCTTTCACTATTATTGTATGTAAAGGTCGAGTACGATGAAGAATTTAGCTTTTCAGATTTGTAGAAAAGCCTGTTTGTTACTTTATTATTACTTGTGCTATTACGTTACAAAACAATATATTACATAATAATAGACAACAACATATTTGTTACCAAGAATACCAGAAACTATTTTTCGTTTAAGTTCGAAAACGATCAAGCACTGGGAGAATCTCTACGAACTAGACAATTGCTTAAAGCTGTCAGGTAGTTTTAACTTATTCACTTGACTTTAATGTTTTTCCATATACAGAAGACTGTAGAAAGGAGTTTTACTTCATAGGCCGTGGAGTGTAGCCTTTTCTCTTACTGATCTAGTAATTTTTTAATTCTTCTTAAGTGTTTTCAATAATTAACCGGTCATTTAGAATCGATGATTGAGCTTCGATCATAATCGAAACTTTTATTATGATTGAATCTATTTGAGAGAATTTCCCAATTTATACAATATAACCATAGAAAGTAAATAACAGCTCTAAGCTAAGAAAACGTTTTATTTCTTGTCAAGTTAACTAACAATATTTTAATGGCAATATTGCTCAAGTTTATGAAAAATTATATGGTTTGATGCAGGTGATTATCTAAAACACACAGAACTGTTACAAGAGTTCAAATATTGTGTACGTTCTTGCAGTAGTTACTTAAAAAAAATTAAAAACATACCCATATAAAAAATTTACCGAGGCCAGACAAATAAATTTCGGTTTTAAGTATCATTAATCTACGATACGAAAACCGAATCCAACTCGCGAAGATATCACAAATAAGCATGTAAAATACGATAGTGGAATTGCTGATATTACAGATATTAACAATTTGTACTTTTAATAGATAAATTCCTACTTATAATGGATAATTACGGCCAGCCTGTAATGTTGCGGGCGCAATGATCACGGGAAGTACTACAAAATGATTTCTTCATTCTCAATTCAACATAAAAGTTAACTTGGATAAATGACAACAATATGTCAGACAATGTGTTTCTTTGCAAAGGGAATTAGCAGATAAATAAGTCTTTATCGTCGTCCTAGTCTCTGACTTGAAAAATATGTGGTGTCTCAGTTGATACACTTAAAAACAAGAAAACGAGCATTAGTTTGGATATTTTAAACAAATGCATATATGTGTGTCCAGTATTTAAGTCTAATTCAGAAATGAAACATTTTCTAAGCTTCTGATACACCACAAACAAGCTAAAGAATTTTAAAGGAAGAATTTTAACCTATATAATTGCACCAGGAATTTAATAAGGACGACTACAATTTGTAGAAGAAATGAGTGAACGGTACAAATTTCCTTCGCAGTCATGCAGTCGCATAGACACTCATTTTTAACGTGAATTGGTCAGTCTATATTATTGTTGATACACGAGCTGTTCAGCCCTACACTTATTCAGAAAATATCAAAATCGATCTACCGAAAACATTTATCATTGAGCACTATCATCGCTAATACCATATTTGAATATTTTTTGTTACAAGACCATCTAACCGGGGGGATGTAGAACCGGGGATATGTTTTATTTTCAAGAAAATACTGTTGATACATATAATAAGACCTGTTATTGGCCAAGATGACAATTTGTGTGAACTGAATTTGTTTTTTCAACAGTACGGAGCTCTACGTTATGCAAGAACAGACTTCGTTGTATGAAGTAAATTGAAGACGACAATTTATAACAATTATCCACGTTCTACTGGAAAGTATAACTGCAATGTCAAAGAATAACTGCCTCTCAGCATTTTTCTTGATGTAGAATTTAATTAATTTCATATGGGTCTACATTCAACCAACACAACAATTAAAGTAGGAACAATTAACCTAAAGTGCAACTAATTGGAATAATAATAAAAAAACAAGATAATGAAATATAGGTTTAAATCTTGAATTGATGTATATTTCCAAAAGATTTATAGTGCGTGCTTTGTAGTCTGCTAGTTTATGCATATTATGAATAAAGCAGCTCTAACTAAGTTTAAAACTACATATACTGACAGCAGCAATTCTTGAAAGATTATACATTTACGTGGTATTGCACTTTCTACCTTATGTTGGTTGTACGGTCTTGGCATGGTAATTACCTCAGACAAGACAAGCATGTGAAATACTGATATTTGTAATGCAAGGGCATTTCTGTGTTCTGCTGTAGCACTTTTACCCCTTTTATTTTGTCGAAACAGACAAAATACTTGGAGAACGTTCCCATCACGGATTTTTATTCAATCGATGAATAATAATCGGGTGTTGAAAGTGACTTAAAAGGAGCGATCCTCTATTTGTTGTGAGTCGACTGAAATTAACAAAGAGTCCGATGTGATGCATGATTGTGCATTTTGTGCATTATGTGAATTTTCTGCCTGATTGCACTGTTACCATTTCCATTGTTATCACTGTGTGAACTTTGAATAAGATAGGACGCGCAAAACACACTTTCATTAACTTTACATTGTAATGACTTACTGAGGTGGTTAAAAAAAACAATAAATTTTAAAAGCAATTGTACCGGAAACGAGAACCGTGAAAAGATAATGTTTGCTAGAAAAGTATTGTAAGCAGCATCTAAATTATAGTTAAGTAGAGTGTGTTCCATCTTATTCTCACCACCCCTAATATTTTTTAATTCAATTGAAATATTTTTATTAGCATTTAAATCTGGAGATTGTATTTCTACACTTTGCCAACTTAATTATTTACACTAATAGGTATAACTTATAAAAAGTTTATTGTCAGACAAAAGCGAGGGGCGCTTTAAGATATTTTTAATTGAAAAATACATTTGAACAATATATGTAATAAAATAATATTTTTATGATATTCATTTTCGAACACTTTTATACACGTTTGCATAGGAACCGTTTATTTTCTGAATGATCCGTTTTCTTTCAAATGTTTGAATATACAGTATGCTTCGAAATTGACAACATCCTTACGGAGGTTTTTGTCGAGTGGTTTTTGAGTAGTATAAAAAGTATTTTAATTGCATTTTTATTAAATTAAATTAATTATAAATTTAGACCCACCAGGTTGAAGATCTGTTAAATGTCGGTGTTGGTTTGACGGTTAGAAATAATCAATAAAAAATTATACATATTATTAAATATTATTCATATATTGCCTAAGAAGATCTGGAATTCCATAAATCAATATAACTCGGGTGTAATTTTTAGTTTTTCTGTTCAATTTTATATTTTGCAATGACATAAACTTCCTTTGAACTATTCTTTGACGAAAATCAAAGAGTGATGTGTGTGACATTTACAAAAATAATATTACAAGTGTGATACTATTTCAATACTGAGCGGCCACCACATTAAAATAGTTAAGAAGAATATGAAGTCTTTCACTCAAAAAATATATCATTGAATTAATCCATTTCGGCCTCCAACGTCATTCATTGCGCATTTATTTGTCTTGCTTAAAGACTCCCCATCCAAGCGTTTAATAATTGATACGTATATTATCATAATATGGCTTAGAATTCGATCACAACTTTATTCAATATCCGATCTTTTCCAAATATCTTTTAATTATGTGTGTAGGCGCTATAATCGTGTATGAAAGCTTTTTCTACCACATGTTTTAATTCCAAATTAATAGACTCGTATAAATACCTCGTTTGTTTTAGCAAAAAGCTTTAATTTTCAAAAAAATAATTTTTCTTACGACCTGCTAAAGACTTGAAAAAAAAAATGAAGATAAAGTTTGGAGCAAAATTGCAGGTTTCGTTCTTTTTCTATTCATACGCAGTATATCAGGATACATCTCGACTCAACAAACTAAATTAAATTAATTCAACATAATGATGCAACTACGTCAATCAAATGAACGCATACACCTTATTAAACGAATCATACGTAAATGTAAATTGAACATCAAAGAGCATTTTAGTTTATTTCTTTATTTTTTCTTGGAATTCTTTAATTCATGCACTTATCCAATTCAGTTGTTTCTGAACACATTTCATTGTTTATATTGAAACTATAAAACATAAAATAAATAGTTAATTTTAAGTATACGTCGCCTAAAAATAAAAAGAGCGTTTCGCTAAAGTCCGAACGAATTATTTCATATCACATTAAATGTGCCATTACATTTAATTACACTAAATTCTATCATTAGTCAACCGTAATGTTTAATTCTTTGTGTACTCTTAAAAAGCAACTGCGATATATTCGATCTAAGCAAACCGCGAAAGTAAACACCGAAAGCAAAATCGCATAAGCAGGTAATTATTTAATACCTTGAACTTATTTAATTAGTCTGTTGCATACGTATATTTATTAAGATAAACTTGCTCATTTCCTTTGTTTCCCCGCGTTTTCTCTTAATCTCCGGTTCCACACAAACTTTCGGCGAGATTGTTTTAAGTTTAAATATCACACGTTCCCTTCGAAATTGTTTTATTTTAGTTAAACTCCTGAACGCCACTATTCGACATACGACGATTCACTCAGATTTAATTTAAAATCTGAAATAAGCTGTTTAACATGAAAGCGTAGAACACACACAAGCAGGGTATTTTTCTGTTCGTTTAAATTTTCTATTCCGTGGAAAATTTAGACTTTTTATGTCAAATTCGATTCGATCATATACGAAAATTCGATTTATTATTAGTGAAATACTTTTTTAACTACGTAAAACCCATTTATAAAATGTTATGTGTTTTGTAAGAAAATCGCATACAATGCACCCCATTCTAAATACGAGAAAGACACTTCACGAAAACGGCATATTTCAATCGCATTTATTTTATTGTACATACATTTTAAAGAACAATTATGTTACAAAAAAATTGATTAAAATACATATTTTTTTAATTTAAATACTAAAATGAATACTGAGCGTAGTGGCAAGGTGTTTACCTTGTTCCGGTAATACTGTTTAAACGGAGATTTTTCAAAAGCTCTATAAAGAATTATTATCTTAATATTTTCAAACAGTCTGCATAATATTATTGCCAGCTTAAAATTATTCCATGCCATGAAAGAATTTTTGGCTAAGCAATTTAATTTTTATCGATCTATTTATGATTTTATTTCTTTAACTAAGCATTGAAGCATTTTTTTACTGTCGTACTATAATTTAATTGTTGCTTCGGTATTTTTAAATGGTGGCTAGATTATTGAAGATTGTAATCTCAATATCTTTCGGAATAATCGGAAATAGGATTAAAACCGAGTAAAAAGTGAATAATGGACATTTACTTTTTGTTTTATTTTGTAAAATTAAATTGAATAAAATTTTAACTTATCTGACTGCCTGATCGTTGATGACAATTATTATTCTAGACATTAATTTTAATTTTCTTTTATTTAATCTTATTTTACCTTTACTTAATCGCATAAGACTTTCAAGAGTATGGAGCATATCAGAATATAAGTGATATGATAAATGCTGTACCATTTTATATTCAAATTTATATTTTTCAGTCACAAAATTTTACAAAATAATATGTATAGATAATAAAATCTGGAAACCCAGAAACAATTTTAATGATAATAAATCATCTCATTTCCGCTGTTTACGGCTTTGCCTCTGTAGTTACATATATTTAAATTGTACTTTCTGAAATACTGATTACACGGTTATGTATAGGCATGCAAATTGAAATATTTTTGCACAGTCGATAAACAAAAGGCAAAAAATTAAAATTAGTTTAGTTTTGATCGATGATGATCTGGGACGAAAATTTATTTTCAAACTGCAAATTTTGTTGTTATGTTATGTTATTGTGAATGATTAAATGATCTTACGTGCGTCTATACCAATAATAGTTTTAAAAATTTGATAATTGTTTCATTTAGTAATATTAATTACAATTGAGATTAGTAGCAGCCATATAAGAAGCACTAGGAACGAAATTTACTATTTACTGAAAAATAAAATGAATGAAAAAATTATAGTTTTCGTAACAAAAAATCATACTAAGTCTCAAGTGTAAATGGAAAACATCAACTATACATACATTTATACTACATATAAATTTGTAGGTAATAAAATTTTATCTGCTATGAATTATTAATTAATAATTGATAATTAATTATCATGCTTTGAGAAAGCAGTCTCATTTAGATTGAATTTCTCAAATTGAAACCAAATCTTTCATGAACAATTGTAATAAGCTATAGGTAGTAGTTAGCAAAATCTGGAGTTGCAATAGATCGCAGCTTTGAACACCATAAACTAAAAAATAATTGAAATCAAACCAATATATTTTGAAATGTTTTTTTTTAATCAGCCAAAGTCGTCAAGCATTTATTGCCTAGGTAGACTAAACATATGCGCAAATTCACATTTAAAGATAGTTAAAAATTTGTTCAGCACTCCCTTGTCATCGGCGATTGATAATGCAGAATAGATTTTTTTCAGTTTTTACCCTTAAGATTAAAAGCCTTATGATTTTGTATTGATTTTTAAATAAAAGGGCGCTCAGGCAATAATTGCCTACTAACCCCGTTATATCAGGGTCGAATGAATCTCCCCTACTTTATACTGTTCTAAGAATAAAGCTATTTAAATAGTTCACTGCATGTACTTAACGTACGAGGTGGAAAGCTAATTAAATATAAAAAACTAATTATTATGAATATGATTTCTTCAAGAATTCCAGAAATTGAAATTATGTTTTGCAGAACGTATATTTTATTTATTTCCATAGATTTAAAATCTATGGAATGCATTATTTTGACGTTACGGAGTAACCACTAGGAGAAAGTTGTCCATCTCAATAAACTCATTGAAATTAAAATTAGGGCAATATTTCCGTTTCACACAATTTCCATAGAAGTTTCCGAAATTGCAATCAATTTTTGTCATAAAAGTAATTTCCAGTGTGCGAATTATATGTTTTTAGGCATATTTTGTTTTACTTTCGAAAACATATGCTAACCATATGGAGCATAGAAACATTGGAAAAAAATTTGGAATGTTAAAAAGGCATATTAAAAATAAATATGTTTACTTTAAGGAGGAAGAATACACTAATAATAATAATAAACCAACCGTAAAATATAAATAATAAACAACAACAGTATACTGCGATCGGAGGAGTTCTCAATGTGTAGCTTAGGGTGTCACCTTTCGGCAAAATAAAACATTAAAACGTATATCCGAAGATTGTTCGTTAAATAATCTATACAAAAACTCAAAAATCGTATTTAACGATTTTCTTGCAGGCGCGGTTTAGCGGTTACTGATAAATCAACAGATATATGCCCACACTGATATTACATGTTGAACATTATTATCGGCATAATTATGGGAAGCTTAAACAATTTTAAAAATTATTTTGGGGGGTTAGAAATATATTGCCCACAAAAGCGCAATGACAGAATCAAGTAGTGGTTTCCCTATCTTTCTGTAATCTAGCATTGATTACAATCTGAATGGCTTTAGGCATAATAAAAGTAACAAGTTACCCATAGAGGCAGCTCCTTAAGGGCACGTTATTGAAAAACACCAGAAAACACATGAGCATATATATTTGGGCTAAAACGACAGATAATAGAAATTGTATGTTGATTGATTAAGGTTTCAACCCTTCCATTGAGCAATTTATATAATGGAAACAAATTAGGCGGAGACGTGTTAAGATATTGACAAGGAAAAATAAAATATCTTAAGTCCTGATAGTTTTAAAACTTGGGGAGAAGTTCGTTTTGAAGTATAAAGTTGTGATTTAAGTGAAGGTTCGTTAAGAAGACGACGGGCGAGGAGAAGAGAGTCTGTGGGGGAGGAAGGGGTTGTGAGTTTTGTTTAGCGAAATAAGAAAAAGGAAAGAGTGTACGAAGGGTGAAAAAGAAGGGCGTCTCATAAAAAGAAAGCCTGCCGGCGTGCGGATGATTTCTTAGTGCATTTATGCAAAGCAGAAGGAGAGAAGAAGAGGCGCGCTATCCTTATTTCGAGTAATTAGTGGTCGGCGAGTCGAGAGAGAGGGTAGAGGAGCGTGTGTGATTCTAAATACACGCCCGCCCCTTAATTTATATCTAAGGGTAAAACAGTAAGAGTAAAGACGTGGTGGGGACAGTCTTGCAAGAGGGGAAGTGAAGGCGCTTGCGTCTTGGCCGTTCACGAGGCTTTGTCTAATCGGATTCATTAACAGCGAAACGGGAATTATGCGTCCATTGCTAGTCGGCATATTTTTGAACACAGTCGGACTTTCAACCCCTCGAAGAAAACGTTATTCTGCCGGGACTCGAGACGAAATCAGGTGCGCGCCTTCCAACCACCCCCTGCCTTATATGTGTCATGTGTATGCGTATGTGTGTGGAATATGCGCTCTCAAAACATCATCTCGCAGCTTCTTTAGTTTTTGGTGTTTAGTGGTTGTTCTCCGTGCCCCTGCTCAGCTACACATTAGTTTGATTTTCGCGCGCTTCGCGAGCCATGTGGTCCTTTGCAATAACAATCTATTTGGCGCGATATTCTTACCCCATACTCACCTGCTCGCCCTCTCGCAGCAAGCGCAATCTCTCACATTTAAAAAAATGTGCCAACCGTTATTTGCCATCAATTACCAAATTGCAACGGATCACATCAGCTAGTCAATTTTCATTAATTTTTAAACATATATTTTGTTTCAATGTCAGTGTCTGTTTGTTTCGGGTAAGTCGTGTGAAGTCCTACATCATATGTTATCCTCAAAGATCGGCCACGTTCTTAGCAGACTTAATATAATCAAAAATGATTTAAATAATTTAAATCGTCATTCAGATCACCTATCGCAATTCACAATTGAAAGTGATATGACACACATTTCATTAACTTGATATATCAGATATATTGTAATACTTGCATGTATTTAAATCACAAAATTTTGAAGACAGTGGAGAAGTTGCACAGTAAACTTTCAAACGGCATTAGACAAATAAATTACGATCTTTCGCCACTTGAGCAATTAAATTGAATTAAAGCCAAATATTTACCTAATATTAATTACACCAACATCAATGACACCTGTCTCCAAATAACTTCTGATTATTGCTCAATTCAAGTCCAATGTATCGTTTTTTACATAGCCATTTTCAAGGCAAACAGAGTTTACATTCATGATATAATTTACATGTAAACACGATTTTACTAGACCAACTCTTTCAGTCAGCATACTGCAATCAACTTTTTAAATATCCTCTATAGATTTCAATTTCAATAAATAGTATTCAGCTAATAGTATTATAAAGATCAGGTCCGCCTCAATCACCAAAACCCTAGACTCCTATTGGGCCAACCGTGCACGTGCTTTAAGTTTTCCGACCCTCGTGCTACTATTTTTCTCAAAATATAGCAGATTCTCACTGTTGCGTTCCGCTCGTCTAACTTTTGGTTTCACTTCGCTGTTGAGCCTTGAGAAGGATAACACTGCTTTAAATTACAGCTTTTGTTAAATTTTGACTGCCTCATCGTGTCGCAATTGGACTTTTCAAAATTTATATGATTACTGTAAATCTTTTTCAGGTTTCCAAACGGTACATTATGTAAGACAAAGTATTTGCAGTTTGACAATTTCCTGATATTCTGCCGAAACGCAAATCTAAAATCGGCATGTTTAATATTAAGTGGACAGCAACTAAATATTTATATATTCAAATTGAACGTTAATATTATAATTAGTAGTTCAATTTATTTTACAAACAACTTATATTTTTATGTAAATCTGATAAACTGGGGAAAATTAGCATATGCAGTATTTTTGTTGAACGTCTTTCAGCGGAGACCTAGATGTTAGATTAGAACTAAGAAAGACAAACAATTAACATCACTAGTCTGGATTTGACTTCAATATAAAAATCAGACCTCGGTGTCCTGGAATAAATTTAAGTCAATTTAAATATGTTTTGCCTTAAAAAAACAAAATATTGAATTAGGTAAACGATTAACTGTATCACTATGTATTAGTAAATGATCATAAAAAATTAGTAAAAAAAATAAATTTTTTGCTTTGATTTAGAAAGCAAATTTTGTATTGATTGCCCACATTTGCTTCCGTAAATTATTAAGAACTTTCCTGTGAGGATGTAAATATTAACGCTCTCAAAATACTTCAAATTTAACTTTGTTAACAACGAACAGTAATTAAATTTCGGTCATACGAACCTTATCTAACTATTCAGAAATGTAAATTTTACACATAGTTTTTCGTATTGATATATATATATATATTTTCGTATTCGTAATTCGATACACGTAATCTCGATAAAATACAAAATAATGGAAAGAAAAATCAATTTCCGTAATAAATAGCAAAAATATATTTCCCCAAGTTAATCCAAATAGCTAATACCTACTCACTTATTTGACAAAATAATGAAAATTACGAATAGCCACGCTTGTGCAGCCAAAGCGTCCACTACGCCCTAATCTAAAAGTTTTCGTTTTATTTTAGTCCACATTCGACCAGTCATGTTCGCATACTGTCAGTGTGTCGTCCGTTTTGTGTCCTGTAACAAGAAAGTTTCACTTCCACGGATTTTCATTGGCTTGTTCACGCACGTGGTGGAGAAAATTTCCGCTATCTTGTCCAATAATGTTACGCCTCTCCACTTCACACTTAATATTTAAACTTTGCTGAATACACTTGGCGGTAAACGTTGATCCGGTACTAAACTGTTAGTACACTTTGCACTGTTAACATCCGAAGTATGCAGTTGCAAAGAAAAGATAAAAAATATATTTTCTTTCTATATGTTGATAAAAGAATTATCAGTGAAGCTGAGTTGACGTAGATTAATTATCGAACTAAATTCAGAAAAGCGAACAAAATTTGAAAAGTTTCTTAATAGTTTACAATACGATTAGTTTGTCAAAGGCAAACTAAAATATTTTTATAGAAAAATTATGCCTATACCGCGCAGTTAAAAGCCTGATATACCGAATTAACGCTCATTTTTGTTGTTCAATCAAAATGTTTAAATACCCGATGGTTATGAAACGTGACGGATTAAAGATGAAGCAAATATCACAGGTATATCAGGAGTTATAAGGGTTTAAATTATCATTACACGTAGCAATTTATTCCAGAAACATTAATGAATCCATGGCTTTGTAAAAGTTCCTTTTACATCTTAGAGTCAAATATGGTTTAAACTGAAAACTGCAAAAGAACGCCATGTTTGTATAATTTCTACCGAGCTATCAAAATAAAACGGTCCACATTTTAAAATTACTTTCCAATATACGGGGTGTATCATAAACGTGTGGTAGTTACCAACTTTGGTTTTTTAAATGGAACCGCCCGTTTTTTCATTCATTTTCAGATTTGTCGTCAAAATTTAAGTTAAGTTTGTGTCAAGCGTTTTACCTGAAAAATTTACGATTTCCGAGTTATTCGTAAAAATGTGAAAGTTTTGACAGCTACTGGGTTCCACAGAAATCGATGCTGTACACTACCCGCTGCGAATTTTGGAAAACAGTTTTCAGCGATTCTAACAGAACATCATGATCTACGCGTAGATATGTTTTAAATTATAAGGAAATACTTCTAAACCGCGCAATTAGCCTCTAAACTTGAATGTTTTTAAACCTCAAAAAGTTGCTTATTT
>NW_026018165.1:12064602-12087315 GCF_020466585.1 Dendroctonus ponderosae | reverse complement strand
TCTAAGCTATTTGCAAAAAGGGAGAAAATTAATTTATTTTTGTTTAGATCAAGTTAACCGGGTACATGTTACCATGGAAACAAAAAACAAACGTCAAACGTCGAAAAATGCGTCAAAACTTATCAATTTATGGCAGTGTGTTTTAAAAATAGATGCAAGACGCGTGTTTGTAACGTTACTGTTACCGAAAAAGTAGCTTTATTTATATTTAAATTTAGAATACTAAGCGCAATATAAAGTGGGAACATTTCCTTCAGTGAGCATTTGCTTGATAAAGACTGGCTATGTTGAAAATTAATTACTATATAAAATAAACCAACTGCATTAGGAATCAATCAAGTAAGTCGACACATTTTCAAAGTAAGTCAAAAGTAGCATTTTCTTGGTAGATCGGTTGTAATAAATTTACTAGTTGTTACATACTTGACGTATTTTTACTAGCTATAGTAATGGCCATCTAGAACACTTTTTGAATTTGTTTGAAACAGTTTGCGGAGGCAAAACATGCAAAAACTTGCATTAATGTGGCAGAAAATGCCTTAAAGTGATATACAAATAAATACATGTATAACAGTAAACTTTCACACTCTGATTTACTGTTTTCTGCTAAAAAACGCCCATGCTAGAGCGTATTTGGTTAATATTCTAGTCAATATACGTTGCACTTTGTCAAAAAATGTTAAAAAACAAAAACATATTTTCTATCATACAAGTAACTGTTTTAATTTAACACCGCACACAATAGCCGAGTTGAATTAGCTGAGCAGTAGGAACATGTGACCACCCTGTATTTTGTTTCATAGTTTTAAAGAAAGTGATTGTAAACCTTAAACTTGAACGCATATTAAATTTTAATTTCATGGACAAAGAAAAAAGAAGCTGGTTTTCTCTCTATGACTTGATATAAAAACACTTTCGAGCTAATTCAATATCGGAACAATAAACTAAAATATCACATTTAAACTGACCAAAAACAATGAAAATTCGTCTTTTCAGCCCCCAAACAAAATGCCGAACGCCTATGTAATCCGAATCCGTGTGCGAGACATGCAAACCTTACATTTGTTTTACATATATTTGGCACTTACCAAAATATCTACGCTGATAAAATCATGTAAGAATATATATGTATGATAATGAAAAGGAAAGAAACAAATCAAGAATAGGGGTAATGTATTACGGTACACTGTGATTTCCAAGAATGTGAACGTGGTTTGTTTGTAAGGCATTTGCATGCAAGTTGAATATCTACGGGCCGCCGGCTATTTTCATGAAAGAATAAAGCTTGTTGGAAACCGTAAATTTATCGAAAGGATTAATAATTAATAATTATTTTTTCGACATTTTATCAACAACAAATTGTTGATCAGAATATGTTACATATAAAGATTTTCCTCAACCTCAAATTTTGTTTCCAAAAAGAAACAGATAACAATTATAATTTAGATTACAAAGTCAACTAACAGCATTGAACTTAAACAAGTACAGACGATGTTAATGGTAGGAATGATGGTGAGACTGAGGTCCTCAAATGAACCAAAACGTTCTAATGTCATTAAAAATTCATAAATTTAAATAAAAGCTTGCTGTTATTGCTTGATGCATGCTTGTTCAAATAATAACTTCTATACATATTTAAGGTTTGAAGCAAATAATCTATTAAATGGAACTAACTACGCGAGGTTTCGCTACATTTTTACAATAATCTGAATAATGATATTTCACTTTATTGTTGAAAATTAACTGGCTACATTCACCGTTATATTAAAGTAAAATCAACTATTAATATTATTAAACCCCTAAAACGAATAGCTATTCAGACTTAATACAGTATTAAGACAGTACAGTATTAGTAATAACTAGTCAGAAAACTGCTCCAAAAGCCGTAAAAAAATTTAAGAGATTGTTAAATGAAAACCGCAACTAATTTGCAAAAGTCTTCAAGTATTTCGAATGATTTACATATTAAATACAGCTCAACACACGAAATTCACAAATAAACATACATATTAATTTCTTGCTAACGCGTATATAAAGTTTGGGGTTTAAGTTTTGTTGTTGAAACTAAATTTTATCGCTGCGGTTCATATTATGAATAACAGCGCTAACTTGGACTTGATTCTTAGATAACGTTTAAATTCGGCTGCTGCCTTATAGAATTAATTCAGCAACTAACTGTAGAAAAGAAGCCAATAAAATAGGAATGCTAAAAACAAATATTATAAACTATCGTGGACAATGGCAAATCTATACTTTGAAAATATTTGCGTGATTTTATTTATGCTCTCCAATTTAGCTGTGGGTAACTCAATGAATTTGCAGGAGTTGGCGCAGCTTTGCCGTGAAGAAATGAAACTGTTCCTCAATTTGCGAGCGATGGTAAAAACTGACGAAATTTCAGCTAACTAAAAATGTCCTTTAAAAGTTCTGATTTCAAGAATTATTCTGCCACAAGCGCAATGCGAGGTGCGACGCAATGCGACGTGATGATGAGTTATAACTCATGAACTCACAGAGCGGCATCAACTCAAAAGCGCAACTCAACACAGTATCACCCAGGCCTATCTCAAGATAACTTAACCAAAAATTTAAAGAAAAGACGTTTCTATAAATGTTTAATAAAAAAGCACAGTGGCGACCATGTATCAAGGCAGGTAATACGTCAATGTTACATTTATGGTTAGTTTTTAAATTGTGCTCTTCAAAACAAGCAATGTACAACGATGTCGAAAATACGCTTCTTTTACATTCCTTCGGAAGAACTACATCAGTTAAATTTTCTACACAGTAGGGGCGCGGAACCAGAGAATTAGGTATTAAAAGCAGTTTTGTTCTACTGAGAAAGTGATAATAGTCAATAAACGTAAAAATTAAGATAACTGCTGAAAGCTGGAGTCATTATCGCAATTATAACCAACAATTAAACCTATTTTCAGTTTGATCTTCAGGAGCAAACGCTAAAGCAGTCATGGAAGACACACTTAAACGCTTCGACTATATTTTTTTAATGTTCGGGGGATATTCTTGTAAAATTATACCTAAAAACGTCCAACGGTTTCTCCCAAAAATTCACCCATTTTCACCACAATCATTGCTTCAATATAAAACGGCGTTCTCTATTATCGATAAACATGGGAGATTACACGCTTTGAACTCTAAATTTTTATACAGCTGCTTTGTTGTTTCAATTGTAAGACTTTGGATTCTTCTCACAATAAACTTGAATGAATAGTTCCATCAGTAAAAGTATATACTTTTTCCTAGTTTCATTTATCATCTTTGTTGATTTAAACATAAGCCTAGAAATCTTTGCATAGTGAAAAACGTTGTTTCCAAATAGAGGACTTACATGTATGCAAATCTGTTCGATTTTAGTTCGAATTATACTTTCACTATTTTTATTCTAATCCCCAAATATTTCTAGACATACGGATCCCTAAAATTGTCATAGATCCAGGAAAATAATACAAATTTTTTCAAGTCAAAGAAGTAAAATATGCAAGACAGAGAAGAAATTTCTTATAAAACAAATGAATCGAACTGAAAATTAAAAATCAGCGACCAGTCTAACACTCAGCGAACGTTCAGTGTGGAATTAAATTCAATATAAGGTAGAATATGAGCGTAAGCAAGGAAAACAACATGTTTAAGTACAAGTTTAGTACAAGCGAGAAGTACTGTCTAATATTTCATCTTTTTAAAACAATCAAATTTTAGATATAAATTTCTTGATGGGAACAGTATGACGCCGATACCACACACACAGACACACATAACAAATCACTTGCTGTCTCTGTTTTAATTTAAGTCATTACGAATTTCTTGTTTTGGGCCCTCGTTAAGGGTAGTTTCTCGTCCCCCTTTGGGAAAGAGCCACGTTGCACAGATCCTTTTCTCTGTCCCTAAATGTTTTCGTACGTGCTCGGTCGAATATGTCACATACGCACGCGAGCCCTAACTTTGCATGTTGGTTTCACTCCAGAAGGGGGTTGTTTCTCCAAAAATCTACCATAAGTAATTGCTTAAGACTTTAAATCATCTGAGAGCGCAGGCAGGACGCAAAATATATTGTCTCAATAAGAAGCCAAATCAGAACGAAACTAGGAAACATTAATTTCTAAGAAATAAATGAAGATCTTGTTGTAAAGTGCTTGTTCAATCGGAGCACTTTAGTAAAATAGTAAAATTTAAGATGAAGGTTACTAGGCACATATTTGTTCATCATACTAAAATTTCATTCATTGAAGTAAGGTATTAACAAACTATGGTATTGTGATTACAATTCGCTGTTGTTCCCAAATTGATTCGCTTCTAGAAGAAGAACCCTTGATATATTTCGTGACTATGTATATAAGACCTATTCTCCAAACTTAATAGGAATTTTGATCGTTTAATTGTTTACATGATTTGTGTGATGGCTGCAAGGGTCGTTCCATACTTTTTCTGTTCTTTTCTATTATTCTGGTGGCTTTGGCCCTTTAATTCGGCAGTTATGCAAATTTTAGGCAAATGTAGAGTTGATCGCCTTTCTATTAGTGCGATTGATAATCGACAGATTTATGTTACATTTTATTGTTTCTTTTGAATTAAAGCGCAAATGATTTATTGTTTAAAGTTATTGCGTTATAAAATACTTCAATTTTTTTAATAATTATTATATGGATTTTATGTGCAATTTATATTGCTTAGATTAAATATTGGCCACGTTTAGTGCCAATTTACAAGTATACTTACAGCAATGCTTATTACTTCTGTATGCTTCAATAAACGGCATTCGGAAAGTGGAAGGTGTCTTAATGAATATAGAGTTTCAGACTGAATAAATCCAAAGGATGGTGATCAAACACTAAATTTTCGTCTAAACTGCGTTTGGAATTGAACCTTTAATTGCCGTTTATTTATTACGCGATATATACAAGAGGTTGCTTCAGTGCCTACTTCTTTTAAAAATTTATAAAAAAATGCATAAAATTCGCTAGTAAAGATTTTTCGCATTAAAATGAGATATAAAATCACCTTTTCTTGAAGTTTAGTTACGTGCATACCTACATACATTAGTGCATTTTACAAATACCAATACGCTTTGAAATAAGTAGATACCACAACTACGCCACTAATTAAAACAAGTATATAATACCATACGAATGTAAATTACACCGCATAGGAAATGTAAATCTTGTCTACAATCAACACTGGATTTAAGTTAGTTAGTTAACTCTATTCTCTAATTTCGTTTGAGCCTTCGTTCAGCGACTTTTTCAAAATATTCGTTCATGTAAATAATGTGAAATTTAAACGTGGAAGCCTTCAATATAGGTTCTAATTAGATATGGCAAAATTATTATTATTACAACAAATAAGAGCATTATTTGACTCAAGTAATACGTCTAGGTTGGAAGCAGACCTAGGTATGTTCTTTGTTCCATGAAAAATATGAAAAATATCAAATAAGCTCTAATGTTTTCTGAATTAATACAGTTAGACTTAATAAATTAATCATTTATGACCCACGATTAATATCGATATCCACTGCTGCTCTACAAACAGACATTTTGAACACTTAATATAATTTTATTTGAAATTCGTTGTTTTCTGCTTGACTTCCGATAACTTTGAATAGCAATAATAAATCTTGGAAATATATTTCAATATTTTAATAATATCAACTACGTATCGTCGTAAGTCGTTAGAAACTGAATTAAAAAAAAACTTAAATAAAAAATGTTTTTCCATAATTAGAAACTCTCATAACTCAACGCCCTTTAATCTCCAAACCACAACAATGAAAACAAATGATTCTAGGATAGTTTTGTAAAAATATGTTGCGAATTTATTAAAGAAATAAGTAATTTAACATGATACTCGAAAAAGGTATCAATAATAACACCTGACCAAAAAATTGCTAATATTCCACTAGATCAGTTCTCGTTAAACGCATAGAGGATTATTTATTATCTTATTTCTTCTCGGTATCTAGAATTTCTGAAAGAAAATACTTGACTTTTTGCAATACCGATAAATTTAAATTCAGTTTCCTAATAATGAAATTATCAAATTTTGATTTAAAAAATTAAAAATTTGAAATTTGTTTTTGCTCGGAGCCATGCGATTTGAAACGACACACAAGCAATAGACAGGAATAGATATTTCTAGATTCATCAAAATAATGGGCACCTGCCTAATTCTCAGAATTCATCTTCCCAAATATTTGTTCTGTGAAACCTGCACATTTTCCTTGTTTCCTTTGTTGCTAATCAGGAAGTGTATGACCTGTACTTTTTGCAACTTTTCTTTCCAGTTGTTATTAATATTATTATTATTATCTAGAGAATAAATAATTCATCCACAGATAATCAAACAAATCAACTGGCAGCAACTTTAAGTAATGAAAACTAAGAACCACAATAACATAATTTTCAATATCGGTTAGAATTTATTTCGGTCAAAATAAACGTTTGGGATTTTTTTACTTTGATGCACAAAACGCAGTTAATAAAATCATTGCCGGAGAATTTTATAGACATTTCACGATACAATATTATTTGAAAGAAATTTACCATATTTTAAATCATATGATGATTATAAAAAAAATTGATCGAAAAGAAGAGGGCTTGACGCTAGATATTTTCTTTTTATTTACACATTTTAAAGTATTTAAAGATCAAGTAGCAAACAATTCAGTGCCATCAATTCGCAGTAAATATCTAAAGGTTACTAGAACGCAACTATCTGTTTATTGGAAGCATTCGTTTGAATTGCTATCGGAAAATTTTCATCAAATATTTAAATCGCAGTATCCATTAATTTTTTATCACAAATTTCAATAGATTGAATTTAGCGTTATTGTTCGATATTTGTTGTAATTCGCTTTAATAGTTTGCTAAATCTAGTACGTTTTGAGGAGCCTGAATGTAACACATTTGATGTTAGCGCAAAGAAGCAAATAAAGCAATTTCTTTGTTGGGTGTAATTCGCTTTTTGCTAAATGTGCGTTGCATTTGATTCTTCTAATTTAATACCCGTTTTTCGTGTACTTCCTAGATTATTTATGAGATGAGCAGCATTTCCACATCGCAGGGCATATACTTTTTTCTATGCTCTATGTAAATTCGAGTCTGACGACTAACTAAATGTTTGTTTCAGAAATTCAAAATTCCATTTCAAAAAACATAAGAAGGGACTGAAAGAAACAAAAATGAACGAGCAGGATATGACCATGACAGAATCGCATTATTCATTGCGCTGGAACAACCATCAGTCGCACATTTTGGCATCCTTCGAGGCCTTACTAGAAGCAGAAACCCTAGTTGATGTAACATTGGTGTGCGCCGACACTTCCATTAGAGCCCACAAAGTGGTGTTGAGCGCCTGTAGTACCCTTTTCCAGAGAATATTTTTGGACCATCCTTGCAAACATCCCGTAATTATTCTGAGTGATTTTAGTGGGTGAGTTACTCAGCTAAATAATTAGATGGACACCTCTTTCACCATGATGGAAAAATGAGGAAAAAAATATTTCACCAAAATGTTACAGCTCATTACCGAGTAGTTGAAATACATTTTCTTTATTTTTCAGTTGGGTAATTCAAGCGATCGTGGCCTTCATTTATAAAGGTGAAGTAAATGTTTTGCAAGACCAATTGCAAGCTCTGATAAAAGCTGCTGAGAGCCTTCAAATTCGCGGATTGGCCAATCAGGATCAATATAGTGCAGATAAAGAGTCCACCAGCATAATAAATCAAACTCCAACTCCATCCACATCGCCAAATGACTACGATAAATATCACTATAATAATATTCCAAGCAAATTTCCCAGTTCGGGCCGGCATACAGGGAAGAAGCTTTTAGATGAGTTACCGTCACCCTTTTCACCGATCCCAAATAACTTCGATTGCGCTCAAGTGAAGTTACCTCATATGTCGAAGCTGTCTTTTCCCGAAGCGCTCATGCCCAGGTCCGAATCGCCAACACCGAGAAGAAAACAAGCAAGGTGAGATCTGAAACCGCTATATACTTACCAAATTTTATCATATATAAATCGTCAGTAAAAACTAGTAATGTAAGTAATGCAATAAGTTTACTTGCAATTACAACATTAGCAATTTGAAGATTAGACCGAAAGCCTGGCAAACTACTGAGACTGTATCTTTTATTTAGGCCACGAAGACGTTCGGGAGATTTAAGTATGCACAGAGAGTTAAATTGCACTTCGATCGATTTGAAACCACCATCACCCTCACACTCGGAAGAAACGGCCGAAGATCTTTGTATGAAAAAAAGCGAAGATCACGCCACAGTGAAGGAAGAGGAACGGAAATCATGCACCCCGGAAATGTCAGTGCGTAGTCCGGAACTGGACATGAGCACCCAAAGCAGCGGCAAAGAGTTCCGTTCTTCACCTGTTTCTGCACCCCAACCCACGACCAACATGAAGCAGGAGATTAATAATCCGTCGCCGTTGCCATATCCGCCTATGCCCACAACTTCAACGCTTGCTCTGACGCCTCCGCCCAATAAATGTAAGTATTCAATTATTAGTTACAAGAGTGGTACGAAGAACACGGCTGACAGCGCACAGTACCGTACTTTTCATAGGCACGTGCCCGATAACATCTGCCCGAAGGATTCATTCGATTTGCTATGAAATTATTCTAAACGTTCAGTGTCAAGTGATAGAAAGCTTCATCACGTGGTTGCTTCTACAATAACTTAAAAAAAAGTCGGATACTTTAAGCACCCATAAGAGAACGCAGCGGAGTTAGTTATTAAGTAGTGGCGAATTCAGCTTTCAAGTCAAGGGCGGTCATGTACTAGAAATTCTGTCTGATAAAAATGTCTTTTATTGCCCATGAAATTAGAAAAAATATCGTTAGTCGGTATCGTTGGACAGAAAATTGAAAATTCGATTCAGTCACAACAACACGAGTGAGGAAATTCGAGTGGTTTTAACCCGGAAAGCAAAATTTGAGTATCAGACACTGAGGTGCAAAATTATGCCAAAAATTCATGTTTTCCATCGCGTTTTTGCTCGTTTCTCGGAAGCAAAATGAACAAGAACGCTCATTTTGACATTATTCAGGCAGAACTAAATCGCTTTTTCAAAAATGGAACCATCGATAACGAAATATGGGCAGTTTTCACAAAAAAGTCTTAATTTCAAAAAGTTTTAGATTTGCGTGTTTTTTTTGAGCTGCAAAATCGACTCCAACATAACGCTGCTTTTTTTCGAAGTTTCTCAAGAACCATTTGAGCCACCGAATTCGTTTTGGCATCGTTGGATACAGAATTGAAAAGTCGATTCAGTCGTATCAACGTAAGTGAGGAAATTCGAGTAGTTTTGACCCAGAAAGGGAAATTCCAATATCAGACACTTCAGATTATGCCAAAATTTCATGTTTTCCGTCCCGTTTTTGGTCATATCTCGGAGGCAAAATAAGCAAGAACGCTCATTTGTACATCATTCTAGAGAAAAATAAATGGCCTTTTTAGAAAGTGAACCATGGATGGGGAAATGTTGGCAGTTTTCTCAAAAAAATGCTTGAATTCAAGAGGTTTCAGATTTGCGTGAGTTTTTTTTTGAGTTGCAAAATCCACTTGAACATGACGCTGCTTTTTCCGAAGTTTCTCAAGAACCATTCTAGCCACAGAATTCGTTTTGGCATCGTTGGATAGAGAATTGAAAAGTCGATTCAGTCGTAATGACGTGAGTGATGAAATTCGAATAGTTTTAACCCAGAAAGCGAAATTTGAATAGCATACACTTAGGTGCAATATTATGCCAAAATTTCATGTTTTCAGTACCGTTTTTGCTCATATCTCGAAGGCAAAATGAGCAAGAACGCTCATTTGTACATCATTCTAGAGAAAAATAAATGGCCTTTTTAGAAAGTGAACCATGGATGGGCAAATGTTGGCAGTTTTCTCAAAAAATGCTTGAATTCAAGAGGTTTCAGATTTGCGTGGTTTTTTTTTTTTAATTGCAAAATCCACTTGAACATGACGCTGGGTTTTCCGAAGTTTCTCAAGAATCATTCGAGTCAGCCATCAACACACGAGTGATGAAATTCGAATAGTTTTGACCCCCAAAAAGCGAAATTTCAATATCAGACACTGAGGTGCAAGATTATGTCAAAATTTCATACTTTCCGTCCCGTTTTTGCTCGTTTCTCAGAAGCAAAATGAGCAACAGCGCTTATTTTTACATGATTCGAAAGAGAACTAATTGGCCTGTTTAAAAAGTGAGCCATCGATAAGGAAATATTGGCAATTTTCTCAAAAACGTCTTGATTTTATGAAATTTTAGATTTGCGTGTATTTTTTGAGTTGCAAAATCCACTTGAACGTGACGCTGCTTTTTTCGAAGTTTCTCAAGAACCATTCGAGCCACAACTCGTTTTGGCATCGTTGGATAGAGAATTGAAAATTCCATTTAGTCGTAACAACGTTAGTGAGGAAATTCGAGTAGTTTTGGCCCAGAAAGCGAAATTTGAATTTTACATGATTCGAAAGAGAACAGCGCTTATTTTTACATGATTCGAAAGAGAACTAAATGGCCTTTTTAAAAAGTGATCCATCGATAAGGAAATATTGGCAATTTTCTCAAAAAAGTCTTGAATTTATGAAATTTTAGATTTGCGTGTATTTTTTTGAGTTGCAAAATCGACTCAAATGACGCTGCTTCTTTCGAACTTTGTTCGAGAACCATTTGAGTCCCAGAAGTCGTTTTGGTATCGTTGGATAGAGAATCGAAAATTTAGTTAAGCCATAAAAGAGGTTGAGCCGCGGCGGATCCAGCTTTCAATTCATGTAGTAGAAATTCAACATTTCGTTGTTTATGAAATTAGAAAAACTATTTTTTGTATGTTATTGTTGACATAAACCCAACACAAGGGGGGGGGGGGTCGTGACCCCCATGACCCTCTTTGGGTCCGCCCTTGATTTCAAGTCTGGTGAAAATATAAAAAGTATTCAACCGTAAGGAATATTTGTTCAATCAACAGAAGACTTAAAATAGAATTTCTTTCAATGGGGCTTGAAAAAACATACCAGTTTCAAGCAATGGCCGTGAAAGCCTAACTTAATAATTAAATTACCAATGAAACAAAAAGCTCCGGACTAAAACAATCTACAATTTTTATCTAGAAGCAAAAAGTAGAGAGTGTTTAATGCACTTTTTAGGAGTAGTTCGCAAGGTATTTAAAATCGTACTTTAGAGTTACAATTTTTTACAGGTCTTAAGGAAATTAAAAATGAATGAGCGTTATTAATTGATATATTTTTTATTAATCATTCAATTCTTGCATTTGATAATTTTGTAATGATCTGTTAGAATAATCGCCGAAATTGCAATAGCAATAATATGAAAATTCGGGTGTAAAAAAAACTTACGGAAATACCCAATTAAAACAACGAAGCAACAATAAAAAACTTCAGCCATTTTCAGCCCATGTAATCTAAACCATGATATAAATTACAGTAAAAAAGCTATAAACGGAACTCTATGCAAATGAAATAAAACTTACTTTTGAAGAACTAAATTAACTTATGCACATACCTAAGAGATTAAGTAGTTAACTCATTAGATTCATTGTTGGCTGCTATCTAATTGTTTCAAAATTTTAGACCACAAATCAATAGACAACCGATTGTCGTTGCTTTGTAATTAGAGTTAATTTGATAATATTGAAAATTAGCATGTGAATAATCACTTAGTCAGGTGAGCATGGTCGGACTGAAATCGGCATCGTGCTTCTTAGATGCATGTTTTTTCACCATCAGCATTCAAACTACTTCAGATCCACATTCAAGTTCACTTGTCCGAGCTTTGGCCGGTTGCGATGACTTGCCAGAACTAGCGGCGGCTGTCGACTTGTCCGCATAAACCAAAACAAAAGGATGCCAGCAGCGAGAACGATTTTTAAACATAATCTTAACTTTTTAAAACTCTTGTTAACATCGCACCATTAATAGTTTATGCAAATGTACGTACGGCTCGCGCGATAATTGCTGACCGAACAAGCCATGACTCACCTACCAATTTTTAATAGCGAGCACAGGGAGGGATTCTGAGAGGTTCAATGTTGAATGGCACATTTGGAGTTATTGACTAAACGGAAAACTAGATGCTTCTCAACTTCATATAAAAGCATTCGATGTCTAAATATTCGGAAAGTTTCCACTTGTAAGTAATAGGAAACAGTACTTTTCAGAAAGTAAGCTTTGGAAAACCAGTGCTGTTGTATACATACAAAATTGGCAAGATCACTTAAGACGTGAATCTATAATGTTTTCTGTACAAGATTATTTTATCACTCTTAACTAAAACCAGCCTTTTTATTCTGAAGAATATTTTTTGAAAAAGTTAAAAACATTTTTCGTTTAAAGCTTGAAAATATGGTACAGGCCATACCGACAGACTTTAAGAAATCATTATAAAATTCGAAACCACATAATGTCCGCAAAAGTATCTCAGTATTCAACATGCTTTCTTTCGTAACCGCCCAGTTTAGAACAATTGTCGTTTTCTACTCATTGAAGGTAAATAAGTTAAACAAGAACAATGACTTAGATAAATAAACAATATTTGTTCATCACACAGATACAGTAAGCAATCAATAATTGTAGATATTGCTAATAGCAAAGAGGAAATTGCATCTGCAAGAGCTACTTGATACCGACCAACAACCGATACTAATCAACTACTCATTAACGCTATTCAATGAAAGAGTTGTTTTAACAAGACAAGGGGGTTAATATAATTGCGTGTGAGAGAGCACGATCATGTTGCTCAAATTAAATAATAAATCAGAATGGACTGAGTCGATATGTTATTCTATTTTGCGGGCAGTTTTCCATCATTTATTGCAACACGAGGGGATTATTTAGTACTATATTAGTTTTTTGGTAATGAGCAATACTTTAATTATGTTATATTTAAATATGCTGGCTTCTTATTGTTCAACATTAAAAATGAAAAAATTCTGCTGTCGTATTTTTGAGTTACGGAAACGTTTTCTTCGAATTGTTTTTCTTTAACCAATACTTAAAGTTAAACATATACTATATTTTTTACTTGTAATCCTTGACCGCTATCTGGATTTCAGCAATAAATAATAAAACAGGCTGAAATAAATCTAGACGATATTCAAATAACAATATGTCGCTCAGAAATCTGCTAAATTATTATATTTTTTCCATAATTCTACTGTAGGTATCCATAAATAAATAAGCTATTCGCTACAAAGTACACATTGGAACAGTTCTGTCCCAAATCATAAAAAATTCAAGCTAGCTTACATGGCATCCAAAGAAAGATCCCGTGTGATTTAACACTTGCTTTGCTTTATGTACGTAATGATATACCCGTAATTTATATTTGAATATTAAATATGAAAGTCGACCATTAGATATGCATGCACGGAGCCAGCATTTCTAATTATTAGGTAAGGTATTTCGATTATTGATTCAAAAGGTTTAGAAAATGAAATAGTTTTCGAGGTATAAATCGGGATATCCTGGTGAAAAAGAATTATTGACATCCTGTGAAATACTGAAAACGCGTTGGAACGACGTGTCGGAACAGTTGTAATAAATAATGAAAGTATGAAAAGTTCTATAATATTAAATAAGTTTCCACAAATTTTGAAGCAATGTACCAATCCGTTTGGACGTTTTCACCAATTCTGATTGAAATCTTTAGACAAACAATCCAAAAGCTTCCAGTGTTTAACTCCTTGACTAAAACAATTAAATTTTTTTAGTTAACTTCTTGATATCAAAATGCTTTTTATTCTTATCAAAAATCCTTTGTCTATAATGTCTATTTGTCTATAATTTCCCTCTTTAATAATAACTATAATTATATACACAGACATTTAATTATTTCTTTCCTTTTCAGATTTTGGATTAGATTCACCCTTAGGGTTTTTTCCCCACGGCTATGAGGGTTGCAGAAGTTCTCTCTTCGACTTCCCCGACAATAGAAATATAGACGCTCCCTCGTTCGTAAAAAAGAAAAGTAAGTTGAAAATGGTCTAACAGATTTTTAACCATCATTTTCATCTCCAAATGTGCGCCATTTATTTGAAAAATCATGTTTAAGGAGGCAGATAACAAATTTGAAACTAACATTTTTCAAAAAATTATTTAAAAAATGAAGAACTGTGCACATATAAAATAGAACAACAGTGGAATTAATGCTGCAGAAACATGCTTACAAACAATTTGCCTTCATAGAAAACTGGGCAGTATTCAGACTTAGTAGTAGGTAAACATAGTAGTTAGACGGTTATATTATATACAATACTTTCGTTTCTCTCTGTATCCTCCACCTTAGTTACTTACTTAGTACAGTTTTCATCCTAATGTTAGAAGTACTAATCTGTCAAAAACTATTTGAAACCATTATGTTTGTATGTACTTGTTCCAAGTCGATATCCCTCACCGTTTTTAGATTTCAAGTTATGCCACATTTCGCACTAAATTTTAATTTTTCAGCTTAGTTATTTAGTCAACTTGGTATAATTTATGCGAAGTTCTGATCGCAACAACGCATTTTCGTACATCATAACATAAACCCAATGAATACATTTTGAGAGTGATCTCTATTAATTATCTTAACAATTTTTTACTTTCTTCTCGAATCGCGAATGTTAACTAATTTTTATCAAATAGAATGCGAAAATATAGATGACAATAAGAGAGGTGAACAAACTGAACTGAACGGAATATCAAACATTTATGCGTTCATTTCTTAAATTGAATATCTCTAATTAAACAGCAGATTTTGTCAACATTTTTTTCGCAATAGTTTTTTTGAAATATTAAGCGTCCCAGTTATGCCATAACTTATTGATATATTTTGTTACGAAAAAGATACAACAGTGGCAACGAAAAAGCTGCGAAACGAATATAAGTTTCCTCTTTTCAGTCATAGTGATCACGTGAAACCGTTGTATTAAAAAAATTACATCAAATCAGTTCAAATCTACCTCTATCCTACAACAGTGAAGAACTCCAATTCACTATGGAAGTTGTTCAATTTACAAAATTGTAAAGAATTACCGCATTATTCCAAAATCAATTTTGGGTTTATTACAGTGGGTAGACCGAAAGGACAACATTCTGCACCAAGAGGCGGCCCTCCCAGATCATGGACCAACAATGAACTGACTGAAGCTCTGGGTCAAGTGTGGAAGAAGAGGATGACGACCAGTCAAGCCTCAAGAATCTACGGGATCCCGTATAATTCTCTTCTGATGTACGTAAGAGGAAAATATGGAAAAAGTCTGAAGCTAGAGCAGCTTCGGAGAGACTGCTTAAGTTTTGCGGAGGGTGCTGTGGAGATACTAGGCAATATCGGAAATAATAATAATTTGACGAAGGGGAGTGAGAGAGACCAAGAGCCCGTTCATCCAAATGTTAGGCCGCCTGTGAACGAACATGATCAACATCAAGTAAGTAGCTTTTGGTATATTTTCTGTCGTCAGAAACTAGAAGAAATAATTTGGAGCCACTATATCCGCTATGCGACACATTTGAACTATAGTGAGCTGTTGAGTGTAAATGTCGGGTAAAACAGACTTAGAGAACAGATATTAAGAGTTCATCTTCTTCGTCAGATGAAATACTGACAAATTTTCAGTCAACAATTCGAGCGATAAGGGAAGTCGGTGAAAACGATTGTGTGGAAACTCGATGAAGTGCCTTAAAAGTCAAAGATGGTTTCATGGAATGCTGCATGCAGTTCTTATGAAAGTTATTGCATGTTGCATTATTGCACGAAAAAAAATGCGTTAAGTAAAATTTATGTAGGTAATCGTTTAATTTCCAATGCGAAGTTAACGAATTTATTTTCTCAAGGCGTTTTCATGAGCAATCTCTTCCTACTGCAATGCGTCATCACACCATTGGGTGGGACTTCCAAATGTATTAGTTTTCTATTTTATTTCGTTAGAATCCTGTAAATAATTTTTGGGTTTTTAAGTACTTTTGAAATTAATTAATTTTTCAATAATTTTTGGTTTTCATGTACTACTAACTAATTAATTTTTATCAAGTTATTATTCAAAAAATAGTGCGTCTATCCCTAATCAAATCAAATCAAAATCATCAAATTTTGACGCTTATTTATTGAAGTCCATAGCCACCTTACAAAATGTAACAACTTTTTGAATTTTTTAAATAAAATAAATTATAATTTGAAAACGGTTGATTTCACGGTTTAAAGTGTAAATGCAAATTTGTAACTTTATAAATTGTATATCTAATGACTTATTAATATACAGGTACTTCCATTTGAGAACAAAAGTTATATTGAGTTAAAAAGTTTTAGATTTAAGTCCACATTGTTAACACACTGTACAACATTGTATTGATTTTTGGTTCAATAGAATTCTTAACGTTTACCTCAACATCTTGAGTTAACTATTGTGTTTTTTTCTTTCAGATGTTTCATCCCTTTAATCACAATTATTATCCGGATTTTGGCACTGGTTTCCGTCTCCCACTAAACATGATCCATTTATTGCCTCAAGCTGGCGATAAAAATCGTACGGAACACAATGCGTATGGGCAAACGGCATTGCACGATGAAGAACTGTCCAAGTCACATCAAGGACGAGACATTGAAGAAGATCCCCCTATTCAGGACCTTTATAGACCGCCAACACTAAATCTGGACGATAGGCGGGAATTAGTGCAACAAAATGGACAGGATTAAAGTTTTCCGGTATGTGTTAAGTAATGTTAGTCTGTAAGTAGGGGTCTTAACAAAGCAGAATTTTATCCGAATCGGTAATTAAGTTAGTAACGTTTTTTTTATTTAAAATTTTGAATAAGGATATTATTTATAAAATACTTGCCGGAACATGGCGAGAGCACGGTAAAAATGATTTAGCCCGTTGGCAACTATTATGGATAATATCCTTCAAAATATTTATGTTTGGCATTTTCCTGGTCAGACGGTCAGAGCGTAAAAACTTCAGAATGGTTTATCAAGTTAAGGTTGTCTAAAATTCTGCTACACAATAGTTAAGTGATACAACCATTGATTTGGGGCAATACTTTTAGACATAGCGAATTCTAATTGAAAGAGGCGTTGAGGAATCTTTGTTGTTGTATATTTAATTTAAAAAGTGAATGTGGTTAAAAATGTTAAGTTTCTAGATTAAGACGTTTGTGCTTCCTGTGTTTTAATTGTTGTGTTAGTTGATTTTAAATATTGTTTTGTGATATACGAAAATTTACCAGGTATTCAAGATTTTAATGAGAATGTTAAATTCTATTTTTCGTAAATCGAAATATGATTATTCTTGAATACTTACAAATTGAAAAATAACGTAGTAGGTATTCAAACTTTTATAAAAGCTGGATATTTTCTACTTTGATGGTTCAAAATTTTTCAAAACTGCGTTAACGTTAAATAAATCCCGTTATTTCGGGTTGAGGGAACGGATTGGAATGGTCAAACGATTTCCATAGAGGTCATTCCACATTAATGATCCTTACTATACAAAAATACCTACAATTGTGGGCATTAAAAAAATTATTCTTCTGAGTAAATCGTTAGAACGTAAAAAAATTACAAGTTTAATTGGTTTAGTTACAAGATGGGTGTTTAATGAGTTAACATAAGTTCTATCACATTTAATTCTAGATAGGCATTTGGCCTAAAATTCACCTTTTAATATTGGAAAGATAACTACAAATTTCAGTTGTACAGGCATATAATATATAATATAATAACAAAAAGTGTTTAAAACTGGCCAAACATATGACAAAGTATGATGATATATGCTGATATTTAACAAAAACAGTTCAAACACATGCTAAGTTAAAATGTAATCCGCAGTGTTTCGCAGGTAAATAATTTACTGGATCATTTATTTAATTTTTTTAAATGTAATATACAGGGTGGTCCTGAACCAACAAGGAAAAAATTCACTGACATATAGCATAGACAAAAATATTGCGTTTTGGGAAAACTTATCGGAAAGGTAATAGTTTCTGAGATACAGGGTGTCAAAGTGTACATTAAATTTTCGTTGATTTCTAATAGATTCTTAACCAGTTTTACGTTTTAAGTGTTTTAAAACAAAGTTCAAATTTTTCTTTACGTAGCTTGTAGATCCTCGAGGGCGTAGCTGCAATAGTCTCGAGCCATTGTAAGCATCGGCAAATTTTTTGGGTTTTAAAATGTCGCTTTTTTGTTGGTTATATTTCGTTTTACGCTATTTCCTAAAAAATTGGTTAAGGATCTATTAAAAATAAACAAAAATTTTACACTTTGTCACCCTGTATCTCGAAAACTATTAATTTTCATGTTTGCCTAAAACGCAATATTTTTGTCTAGACCATAAATCAGTCAGTGAATTTTGTCCCATTAGTTAAGGACCACCCTGTATATGTTTGACCAACACTCAAATAATAAATAAAAATGTCCACAGAAAGCATTTCCAGGCTTATAAGCCTTTTTATAAATTTTTTTCTGATGATTGGACATCTGAGTGAGACACAGAAGACAGCGTCAAGCTTTACCTCATCGTCTCTGATAATGTTATCTGCAGATATAACCGAAACGTCGGGAGCAATTCCAATTGTCCACCGCTGATAACCCCGGAAAACTTTTCAACCGGTACTTCATGATATAATACGATGACCATGTTTAATTATCAACCAAAATATGATTTAATTTGAATTTGAATTGAATTTTGATTAACATGGAAATGGCTTGTTCTATTTCGTTCACTCAAGATGTGAATCAGAAAAATGTTTTCGTAATATTAAGCACAGTTATTCCTGCCACTTATGAATGTGGTTCCAATGACTCATTGAATGAAAACAATAGAAAATAGTTGTTTTTGACTTGATATTTCGGTAAACGGTTTTGTGCAATAAATTATCTTGGATACCTGTCAAATTCAGCATCGACACGTAAGAAATGCTTTTGTAAACTTTTATCTAATAATCGAATCATTTAAATTTTCTATCAAATTCCGATAAATTTGTACATAACGCAAAAATCGAAATTATATCGGAATTTGGTTTTATAAGACTGATGTATCATTATGCCAAGATGTTCCGACTACAAGCATACTACAACTACAATTTTATTTTTTAATACTAACACTATATACAGTTCCTCAGATATACAGATTTTTTACCAAATATTTACTGAATGTTTCTATATACACACACTAAGATTGGTTTTTGTTTCTACTACTTATTAAACCAAAATATCCCGACTTCAGGATATATCCTTAATACATTAACAGCTGCGATATTAGTAATTTACTGCAATAATACAGTTTGTACAGTATACAGATTTTTTAACTAACTAGATCAGTATTTTGTTTCTCACAGATATATTTTTCAATCGCCACAGTTGTTTTTGTATTTTTATAAATACCATAATATTACAATTAGCAGGAACATCGATTATGAGTCGATATTCTTGCTCTCACCTAAATATTAGTTGGAACAGACTGAGATGAACATATTTCTCCATTACAGGAACTTTGGCACTTTTTCTCTTACTTTTTCCGATGCTTGATTACGCAACTTTATACCCCAAAAAAAAGGAACGAAATTCATAACCAGCTTTTGCAAGTAAAAGCGGTATATTAAATGTGTAAATTATTGAATAGCTTACCCAGCATTGTAATTATGTAAATTCTCAGTACAGAGCATGTGTTGATTCGTGTATGTACTAAAGTATGATACTAAATTTAACGGTATGTAAATTATTGTCATATAACATTCCGTCAAATTACTCGATATAATTAACTAGGGCTTAAATCAGATATTGTACAAAAATTATATTATTCGTTTAGGCAAAAATATGGTATACGGTCAACAATGTACAAAAAAATAAATATTAACTTTCGGCTTTTATTCGACTAACCAACCGCTTTTCGATTAGAAAATCATCGGTTTTTTAAATTGATTTTGATTACGCAAACCAATAGACAAAAAATCACTTTGTTACTTTTAAAGATGAACATATTTGCAGTTTCTAATCTGAACAAACTTGCAAATTTTGTGATATTATTCGATAAAAAAAACTAACTCGTTATGTTCTAGACATAGATTAAGCACATTATAATTTGGTCACATCTATAGCAGGGTACAAATAAGTGCAAATGTTGCTAAACTTTAAAGTTAATCAATCGGAATCAATACAAAGTTTACGACACATCACTAGAGTATAACGATATTATATTCTTACGTTTTTTTAAGAGTTTCTGAACATCTCCCAAAGTTTTGTTCGATTTACGGGGTGAAGTCGAGACAAATCTTTTATTTGTTGATATTAGTAGAATGTTATGACTATTGTGTTTCCGCCTCACCCTGTACAAATAAAAGTAGGATAATATGTACATGAAAATGATTATTAAAATGTGATACAGCTGTCCTCCCGTGGGATAGCGTCATTTATTTCGTAGCCTCTAGGTGATTGTAGGAATGTATAAAAAGAGGTTGAAAATTTTCCTCAAATTTGAAACCTCTAATCATGTAGGATAACAAAAAATTATGTTACCACTGAACTTCTTAGCGTCTTTTCTTGTCTTAAAATCTAAAAACGTTATAATCTCAGTAACGGTTGTGCACAGTTTTATTATAGTTTTTCGCTTTTATTTATAGTAGATATGCAAGTTTTTAATTACTTTTTTAAATAGAATATTTACCACCTTATTCATTATGTCTCGTTATGTACTTTTCTTAATTTATTTCTTTCATATATGGGAAGCGTTCAAGTTAGATTTATATTCTTTTAGACAAACAATCGGTGCTGGTAAATTTAAGTTAAATTGTACATATGAAACACTAACACACACAAGACATTCCTACTGAAGTATTATTAGTTTTAGCTTAATATATTTTGCATTAGTTTTAAATAACTTTTCAGTTCCTGGTACAGCTTGTACTTTACTATTTATATTTATTGTTTATGTTTCTTATTTTAACGTAGTTGTTTCCTGTCGCAATTGATATGATAAAACATGGTTTCCATATTTTGATTATTATAGAAGGATTTTGCAAAAATGGACAATATTGATGGTGCATTTTTGACGTTGGAACACAATATACAAGGGATTATTGTTCGTATGAACACATACAAAATCATAATTTGAAGAGCTTTATGATATATAGATTTAGAACCTTCGACACTCACGATAAAAATGTTTGAAAAGCTAATATTGTTTTTATTTGATTCATTCAAATGCATTTTGTCTTTAAATAAGTACTTTTGTCTATATAGCCGTTTTGGATATCACACCAGGTATATAAATTATATCAGAGAGCTTGAAATCCTTGTATAATGTTTTCCAATGAAGAATGCATTTTTCTAAGCTTTGAGCTGTTACAATACCACTATGTGTTTAATAGATTTTATTACTGGAACGGTTTGTACTTAATGAACTGAGAATATAGAACCGGTACATGATTTTTTCAAATTTGCGTTAGTTTATAGTATTACTCGGTTATGTGTGTAAAAGAGTTTACATTAATAATAAATCTAAAATATTAAACTTTGCCAATTGAATTACTCCTACTTTACTTTTACTTCAGTTCTAAATAATAGAATAATACAGATAAACACACAAAAAATAATTTTCCTGTTTGATAATTATGAGATTTAAACAAAAATATTGAAATTTTTTTATTTGAATCATAACATGATGATTTGATTGAAAAAAGTTTACCATTGTTATTAATGCAAACTCTAACTTACCTCTGTTAAAAATTGTAAATTTGGACATTGTGTAAATTAAAATCCTGATTTCAGGATTCTTAGAAAAAGGAACGAACCCCTGGCATTAACTTGTAAAGAAATTAATGTTGAAATTTTTGTAAAATGGTACAATTTGTAAAAATCAGCGGTACATTAAGTAATTAGGTGAAAATTGGCACACCTCGTACGTTTTCTGTTAATTGGAGATAGTTTGAATTAATTATACAAGTTTAAAGTAAAAGAAAACAGGGTAAAAATTACAATATCCCATAGAGATACAGATATATTTACTTAATGAAGCTGAAAATGAGAACCGCAAATGTATATGTAGTACCTACATGACAAATATGTTAAATGAACTTTAAAAATCCACAAACAATTCAATAATATAAAAGTTTATACTTTATAAAGCACTGACAGAGATTACGTAATATATTTGTCACCCACAAAGCTTAAAAACATGATCAGTTTAATTTGTCCTTCATCTCGCCTTTGTACGAGGTGTATTTGGAAATATAATATTTGTGTGTTAGACACAAATTTAGGAATTATAATGTAAAATAATAAATTTTAGTTTAGGAGTATATACAAATACAGATATTTGATAATTAGGTAGGCTTAGTTTTTGATGATGTTAAAATAAAATTTAATAAAGCTTCGTGAGAATGACGTTTTTTTTTCAATTGCTCTTAATTTGTTGATTAACAACCACAATAAAAGTTGAATACAAAAAAATACAGTCTTCTGTTGTTTATGAAATTAGAAAAATGATCGTCGTTTCGTGCAAGGGTGGCGCAAGATTATTGCAAAATTTCATGTTTTCCGTCCCGTTTTGAATGTTTCTCGGAAGCAAAATGAGCAAGAACGCTCGTTTTTATATCATTCCAGAGATAACTAAATAGCCTTTATTCGAAGTTTCTCAAGAACCATTCGAGCCACAGAATTCGTTTTGGCATCGTTGGATAGAGAATTGAAAA
>NW_026018165.1:12035852-12064216 GCF_020466585.1 Dendroctonus ponderosae | reverse complement strand
ATTTGCGTGGTTTTTTTTGAGTTACAAAATCCACTTGAACATGACGCTGCTTTTTTCGAAGTTTCTCAAGAACCATTCGGGCCACAGAATTCGTTTTTGCATCGTTGGATCGAGAATTGAAAAGTCGATTCCGTAGTAACAACGTGAGTGAGGAAGTTCGAGTAGTTTTGACCCAGGAAGCGAAATTTGAATATCAGACACTTAGGTGCAAGATTATGTCAAAATTCTATGTTTTCTGTCCCGTTTTTGCTCATATCTCGGAGGCAAAATGAGCAAGAACGCTCACTTGTACATCATTCTAGAGAGAAATAAATGGCATTTTTAGAAAGTGAACCATCGATAAGGAAATGTTAGCAGTTTTCTCAAAAAATGCTTGAATTCAAAAAGTTTTAGAGTTGCGTGGTTTTTTTTGAGTTGCAAAATCCACTTGAACATGACGCTGCTTTTTTCGAAGTTTCTCAAGAACCATTTGAGCCACAGAATTCGTTTTTGCATCGTTGGATAGAGAATTGAAAAGTCGATTCAGTAGTAACAATGTGAGTGAGGAAATTCCAAATGTGCAAATTTTTCCCTTAAGAATGAAATTTAAACCAAAATTCCACTTTCCATTAACATGGTTTTTGTATATAGTTTCGGAGAAGATTGAATTTGAAGTTAGAGAGACTTAAACTGCCACCCACATTGTTTGCACACTTATTTGTCCATAACTCTGCAACTGTTCGCAATATTTCAAAAACGAAAAATTGACCTGAATTGCCAGTATTCGCTAGAGTTCAGCTGTCTTGAAAAAAATCGACATTAGCAACGGTTTGGGGGAAAATGTACCCTGAATGTTGGCAACCGTTTGACTGTTCCATTTGCTCAAACCTTCACTATTTTTCCAGTAACTTCGATAAATGTGAAGATATTTGAAAAGTTTGAAAACCCCCAAAAAGCCCAAAGAACTAGGTGTAAAAACTATTCGGGCCTCAAATTGGATAGCGTCAACAACAAGGGAGTAAAACGAGTTCGAACTCAGAGTGTGAACCTTTTGACAAAAATTAAAAAGATCGCGAAACTCTGAGACAAAGTAAATGAGCTCCGAAATATCCCTTAAAACGGCAACAACGGATTTCGTGGCGATTTAGCTTCGTCTCTTTGGCTAGTTAATCACGATGTTGTCAGATTGAAGCATCACATAGCTGAAGAGGTCACACATAACCAAATATTTATCAATATCAAAATATCATCGATTTTGTGAATCTATCATTTACCCAAACAGTTGATCATTTTAAAACATTTATTGATATGTCCTCACTTTTTAAAATGTCGCTCAACTTTGCCCCTAATGACATCCGCGCAATATTACAAAATATTATTCAAAGCGGCGGCACACATAAAGAACAAGCTGAAAAGTAAGTATTTCTATATGAACAATTAGTTTCAGCCAATTGGTCCAATTATTTGATTCTAGGTATCGACAAGCTTTAGAATTAATTCACACTACTCGATCTAGTTGTTTGGTTGAAGAACTTCAGTGTTTTATTGAAGCAAGTAAGTCTGAAATAAGAATGAATGCATTTTTGCAACACAACCTGATATCAGACAGCACCAATACATCGGTGGCATATCAATTTGAAACGATCAGTTATAAATGACTGAAATATTTCGAAATCTTACAATGGCTATATCTGGGGAGCAAAAAAAGATAGAAAAGAACGCTGTGCACCGTTTTTATAATAAGTAAGAGAATCCAATGTGGGCATCATTGAATTTTCCTGTTCGGGTCATCATTACAAAGTTTCTGAACGATTTGTTGAGAGTGAGCTGTTGCTTGATAAGTCGATAAAGTTGGATTCATGGGAAACTGACCGAGAAGTTCAACTTGAGCTGCTTGCTCAAGTAGACTTCGCGCATTTTACTATAGATAGTACGTACTCGTATACTTATGGTATTATTTTAAGACTTTGCAGTACCTACTTAAAAACAGCAATTTTCAGAACCACAATGAAAAAATGAACTTCTCTGGTTTAAACTAACGAAATTTCAATAAATCGCTTAGGTGTGTTATGTTTTTTATACGGGAATTTTAAATGCTATCTTCTGAGAATAGAATTACAGGGTGTTGCGATCTAAATAATAAGCGAAGATCCGATTACTTTTTCACCCGACCTCTTATACTCAATCTGTAAGCAGCAGATTATTCAGCAAAGGAGATTTTTGCATAAAACGTTTTTCTGTATCTTTAGAAAATATCATATCATTGTAAAATTGACATTTCTTAAAAACGCTTATTTTGCGATCTTCAACGTGTTAAAAATAACGTACTTATTCAATTCTACGAATAATGAGACAAAATTTAACTTTAAAGGTAAATTAATATCATTGGCAATTAAATACAGGGTGTCCCGTAAGCACATGATCAAACGGGAACTGCGATATTTTTGCATCAAAAGAAGACGATCTGCAGAGCGAGAATTATTATATTTTGTCCTTTCAGTTGTTAATGAAAATGTAAGCCTGGTAATCTCAAGACAAATTCTCACCGAAATGAGTAGTTATTTAATGAGGCTTCCTGACGATGTATCAAAAGCAGTTTGTCACTACATGCTTGAAAAGGTCCAACCACGAGTAATTTCGTTTGAAGAGCAAGTTGCCAGTATTCGTCAACACTTGTCCGGCATTTACGAACGTCATCAACAGTGGAAAGAAGCAGCTCTAGTTTTAGTTGGAATTCCACTGGAGACTGGCCAGAAACAATATACTGTGGATTACAAGCTAGATACCTATTTGAAAATCGCCAGGTTATATCTTGAGGACGACGATCCGGTTCAGGCCGAAGCTTTTATAAATAGAGCATCATTGCTTCAAGCTGAGTCCAAAAACGAGCAACTGCAAATTTATTACAAGGTATGCTATGCTCGTGTATTGGATTATCGTCGGAAGTTCATTGAAGCTGCTCAACGGTACAACGAGTTATCCTTCCGGAGCATTGTCCATGAAGACGAACGCATGACCGCATTGAGGAATGCTCTTATATGCACAGTCCTGGCATCTGCTGGACAGCAAAGATCTAGAATGCTTGCAACCCTATTCAAGGATGAACGTTGTCAACAGTTACCTGCAGTGGCAATTTTGGAGAAAATGTACCTGGAAAGAATCATCCGTCGATCTGAATTGGAAGATTTCGAAGCTTTGCTTCAGCCACATCAGAAAGCAAAAACTGGAGACGGATCTACGATTTTAGACAGAGCAGTTATCGAGCACAACTTGCTGTCCGCTAGTAAGCTATACAATAACATCAGCTTTGAGGAACTAGGGGCCTTGCTGGAAATCAACCCCATGAAAGCAGAGAAAATCGCGAGCCAAATGATCACAGAGGGACGCATGTATGGTTATATTGACCAGATTGATTCGATCGTGTATTTCGAAAGTAAGTACATTTTATACATTTTCCTGCGTATTGTTTGCGTTTTAAGACGGATATAAATCCGGTTAAATAAGAAAAAATATTTTTGCAACGCAACAGTGATACAGTCATTGTGCTAGTATTTGTTTCCCAAAGTGCAAAAGGCAAAATCTTGTTCCCCTACTTAAAATTAAGAATTTGTAATTCAAAATAAGATTTTTTTCCATCAATAATCTGATTAGTAGGAAACTAATAAGCATCTCGCTAAATTTGTCTAACTTCCCGTCAACGCTCGTAATTTTTTTGAAATTAAAAAATTAAGATACTTTCAACAATGCAGTAAAATGCTTTCACCTAATATTCGCTTACTCATCGTAAAAAAATATCAATTTTTAGGTGTAGCGGAATAAGTTTTTATTTTGATTCAGTTTTGAGTCATAATTAACTAAATTATTGTGTAATCGAACAAACTATCTCGCATTAATGAGTTGTTGATCGTGAAACATTCCATTCAACGTTGCATGGTTTTCCTATATTTCCTAATATGGTTATATTATTGCTGAAAAAAAAACAGTTTTATCAGACGAGTTTCGCGGGCATTGTTTGGAATTGGTGAGCTTTTAGGCCGTCGTGGTTAATAATTTGTTCCCGACCTTTCGTAAACGTGAGTGGCTGCATCTTCAGAGGTGTTTCGCTCGAATGCTCACACTCGATGCATGCAATTTCGCATCAAACAAGCGAAGAAAATTGAGGTTTTTTTCTTCCACTATGTTCGCATATTTATACGATAAGGAAATGTGCAAACGTTTCATTTACCAAACAGTAATTATTGTCAATCATCAGACCTGATTAAGATGCTAAATTCTGATTCTTTTTGAAATGTTTTTTTCGAAATCTATCACTTTAGGTATAGAAACATAACATAGGTATATCATTTAAAAAAAAAATGTTTTTTAGATTATTGGACAATGTACAGAGAATTATCTTCAAAAAATCTACTTTCATCAATTAATATCTAGCAATAAAGTCATGAATTTTCAACATTGCATAATAATGCAGAAACAACTTTTCGACACAAACAGAAAATACAGGATCTTGGAATGCTACTGCCAAAATTTAAAATGTTCTCTATGAAGAGACTACAGTAATAAATATTAAATTAGAGCTATGCATTTGACCAAAATTATGGAAAATAAATAATTAGTAAATCGAAAACACTTATAGACGGGTATTCGAGAGACGATTTGTTATATTTCCACGCATAAAATCCGTTTTCACAATATTTATGAATCAACATAATAATAGGATACATTATGTAACTAGTTTGATGTTAAGTATTATGATTTTCTAGCACGAGAAACTCTACCTCAGTGGGACAAGCAGATCCAATCCTTATGCTATCAAGTCAACTCATTAATAGAGCAAATTTCTAAGGCCCATCCTGAATGGATTGGCAAAGTTATGGAAGATCAAATGGTGTCCTAAATTTATATATTATAAATATTACTTTCATTGTGTAAGTGTTTAATTGAGTTATGCAATAAAAAAACCATGCAAGTTTATTTGTTTTTCTTTATTAACAATAAGATTGAATGAACACTTGTCTGAAACGAATTACGCTTTATATAAAAATGTGTAGCTAGAGTTGAACGACACATAGTAAAATTGCCTTCTTCCCCAGGACTAACAAATACAACGAACGCAAGGGGTTACAAAAAGCTACACAGCTGGGCTTTAGAAATTGATAATTATCACACATAAAAAAACAAATCAGTGCTTTAATACTAACCGTTCCAGTAAAACAAAATTATATCTACATGAAGCGACTTTAATACGCTTGTGAATCTATTTATTTCAGATAATTTGGAACATGTGGTAAAATTTAAGCGTCTAATTCAAGAGCGAGACCGATTTTGTGGCCGCCTTGGTTGAAGTTCTTACCGTCGATTAAGGTAGAGAGTGTAAGAGTCACACCTGTAAAGATATTTAAATTAGTACATAATTGTGTATCCGTTAATCAACATCTTCCTTAATGTACTCCGTTGTTAATAATGGGCGAGTAGGGACTGACAATTGTCAGTACAGCTTTTGCTAAATTCGGACTAAAAATGGAAAATAATTTTCTATTGCTTGCTGCAATAAAACAGTTATCCATCAAAATTAACGACCCTCTAAAGTACATAAAAATGTTCTCCAAACGTTCCTTAAATAATTCAAGTGGATCAAAGAATTATACACATACTTTTTCCCAAAACATTTCGACTGAAGAACGATTACCGCCAAACCTCTAATCTACATAATCAAAATAGACTGCACTTTCGATTCTAAAGGTGAAGTATAAAATAAAGTCTTACCTTGACGCAAACGTTGTTGATATCCCAAACCTATTTGACTCTGATTGTTGACCTTCACGCGGAGAGAAGCTTCCTGGTCCAAGTCGTACTTGGCGCCAATTCCAAACTTGGTATTGCTGCTTCCAGAAGACCAATTCAAAGAAATACCAGTTTCCAATTGGGGGTTAAGCTTTTGATAGATAGAGCCACCAAAGTCTTGACCGTCATTCCTGGAAATAGCAAAACTTTCTTTCAAATACAGTTCTATTAAATCCAACATGAAAATTCTTACGTTTCAGGAGTAGGGGAAATATTGGGTCAGGTGGGGACTTACAACTGGGAACATTAATCTCAATGTAGCATTATTAACCTATGCTGAAGGGACATAATAATAATGTATAAACTAAGACCCAAATGCATATATTACAAGACATCTAAACATCGCGTTCTTGAAAACAAGTGAAATCAACAGAATAATTTAGAAAACAAGATGAAAACGGACTACAAACTAAGCTTGAAAAAAAATTCAAGTTTTAAAATTGCAAAAAAGATTATATATGACCTTTTTTATTTCCCTGCAATTTTCTGTAGAAATTTTGATAGAGTTAGAATTATTTGTGTTCAAATAATTTATTTAATTATATCGATTAATTATACTTCTTCGATAACAATTTCAGAATCATGCGATGATATCGGTGCGTGAGTTATTATATTAATCCCAGTCGAGTTCTAGCAAGTTAAATCATTCAGTTCAAGGCAATATGAACAGCTGGACAGTTGTTTCACACCTACATTGAGCATAAATGCAAATAAAAAATAGTTTATTGACAAAAAAACAGCGATATATTTTGTGGTAGTAAGGTACATTGTACTTAGGGTGACGTATATAGAAGCAATTTATTCAACCTCCCCACAATAGTTGATGGACTTGAATCACTGTTACGAATACGTAACTTGATTTGGTTTCAAAATTTCAGTAGATGTGTAAAAATAAGGAAGAGAGTAAAAACTTAGAGGTATATAACCAAAAAATACAGATCTTCTATACGGTGACATTTCTAAAGGCGCGATATTCAGGCTTCCAGTTCTAACGCAAACCCGAGTTTATGATCGCCTGCTTGATCTAAATTTTTGCCGTCAATTAAAGCAGACAACCATATTGTTACACCTAAAACAGAAGAAAAACATTGGGTAATTTGCATCAGCATTTCAATCGAAGTGATTTAATTGTGTACAACAAATTAAATTTACGAAATTAATTTACTAATAATATACAGAAAGTTGATCAATACGTTTAGGTACTTACACAGGGGGGATTGAAAATTTTACTTTCATTGGTAATCGCACTAGTTTTATGAATCAACTGCAAATGCATGTGTCTTATCATCTACCTATGTGATTGTTGGTAAGGATGTATGTATGATCCGGGCCAAATTTCCGTTCATTACTCCTTTGTGGGAACAAAGGCTTGTACTTATTTATGTGATTATGTACCTTGATTTGATTGATTGATCGCTCAAAAACGGTGCATATGCGCACAAGATTAAATTGATAAAAATTTGTCAATTTTTCCCCTTGTATACCTTATATCTATATGTGTCTAAATCATGATCACATTGTAAATACAGGGTGATTCAAACTTGCCTTCATTCCTCTGGGGGTTTTGGTCCAGAGTGTTTAGGGTGTACAGGAAAAGTAGTAAAAAAATAATTCCTATCAAAAACTGAAACAATTGCAAAAACTAAATCAGAAAATCGGCAACAATGTTTTTCGAGATAATCTGCCTCATTAACATTGCGTAAATACCTGTTGCTTCTTACATATCAAGAGCTCCGGTGAAAATGAAATATTGTTTACCTCCTTAAACAGTTATGGCTCAATGCCATGGCCCTATCACCCTGTATATTATAAAAAAGTCTTCCGCTCAAAGACTTCTTTCTAATGTATTTAGTCTCACTGAAGGTTACATTTCAGTTAGTACACTAATCATACAGAATGTTGTTTGCTTGAGTTTTACTTTGAGTTATAGGATAAGTATATATTTCTTACCTTCTCGTAGACGCTGTTGGTAACCTAGGCCTATCTGTCTGTTACTGTTCACCTTAAACCGAAGCGACGCGTCCGGATCGAGCTGATATTGCGCTCCAACCCCAAAAAGTGTCTTACTACCACCATTATCCCCATCGCCACTGTTTTCTTTGTCGTCACTTTCACCACCACCGTTAAACCAGTCTACCATTATACCATACTCAAGTTTTGCATTTACGGCTTGGTAAATGGATCCACCGTAGTGGGCTTCTCCGCTTTGATCATCTGCATCGTTGCCGATCCAATCGCTAGATAAGTCGAAACAGGGTAACCAAACGAATTCTTTTATAAACACGTTGACTCCTTATTTTATCGGACACCCTTTTTTAACGAAAGTAATGTAATGGTCCAATTTTTGAAGATCCAGATAAATCGCGTTACGTTTGGTGGAGTAGAACTATTCGATTCAAATAGTAGTGTTGTCAAACATCTTTGATTTCGTATCCATACATATAAAACTGAACTTCTAATCTAATCTAATTACTAATCCAGTTACGATACAGACAAAATCAAAAATAATCATTTTAATTGCAAGGCATGCTTATTGCAGTTAATAAATGTCGATTTTTTGGCAAACTTTAACATCTGGTTTTTAAATAAGGATTTTCGAATGTAGTTCTTACAGCAAACTCATATTATGTTCAATTCTCCATTGTCCTCTAAAATGTTTGCTCTGAAATCTAACTGCCCAAAATGAACGTATGCAACAAATCATTCCAAATTTCAAAACGCTTCCGTTATATGCAACAACTGATCTTATTTACAAGTTTAACAAAAAGCTAAATAATGTAAGAACAGTTACTTCGTAAGTAGAAAATATATAAATTGTTGGTAACATGATTTAGTAAAAATATTCCAACCGATCATAAACAGGTAAGTACCAAGAAAGTTTTAAGACATTGTTAGATAATCTTGATGTAACATTAACAAAATCAGCAAAACATAAACAATAATTCTCAGATCGACGAGGGTGGTCCGATAAGTACTGAGCCTACAAAAGAAAACCGAAAATTTTGGATAGGTGGCGATTTATTTCTCAACATAGACTCCTTTTAATTAGATACACTTAATCCAGCCAGGCTCCAACTTCTTCAACCCATCTGAAACATACGTTTCCTCGAGGTCTGCATATAAAAGTCAAGTACTTATCGGACGGTCCTCGTAACAAAATCCCCTTACAAAGGCCCGCTATACACTCGATTCATGAACAGCACAAATCAGGGCTTGAAAGCTCAAGCCAATTCTCGCTTCATGGCATTTTCCGTTCTAAGCAAATTTGATAAATTTGCTACAGAGTTCACAAAGAGTTAGGATAATTAGAATACTACATGAGCAACGTTTGCAGAGTGTTCAGTATTTTCCGATGGACTAGTGTCGATAATTCACAACAGAGAATTATCAACAAAATCATGGATTTCATAATAATAAACTGGCTGCTACCAGTTCGGTCACAAATCGGCACTTACGTGTGTAATTGTATGCAACACAACTTTTCATTCTCTCAGCCAAAATAACATTTTCAGAATTTCAGTATAACATTTTGTTTCAACTCCTAGTTATGACCATTTCAAATAGTGAGAAAGAACAAAACAAACTATATACTTACACATTCGAATGCAGAGTAAAGTCTCCCGATGTGAAACCAAGGGCAAAGTTACTTTTCGTCAATTTCTTGTTGTTAACATCATAACCAGCAAGGTATCCGGCCAGCCAACCTTGGTATCCAACGACGGCAGAAGCGGAAACAATTGGTCCGTCAGCTCTGAAGTCTGAATCAGCATTGATGGCCACTTGCTTGTTCACGTAAGCAGCTTTCACGTTGCCAGTTTTTTGTCTGTAAAAATAATAAATTAAAAATGAGTTTTATGTTTAAATTAGTATCAACACCAATGAAATACGACCAGCTTTACAAGTTTTTTTTTTTCAAATAAATTTTAAACTTCTATGAACTAATTAATGAAAGAATGATTCCCTCTCCAACCAAATGTCCAATTATAGATGCATTGATGAAACAACACAAATAAGCTAAATTTATTTTACATGAAATTGTTATTAGGTATGTAATTTAAAATTTTGAAGCTGACTGACGTACGACCATAATTAAACAAACTTTTTCAGAAACCACCCTTCCACGAGTTAGAAAAACCACAAAGTAATTAACTTGTCCTTAATTGTTAAAGGATGTCATCAAATATTTTTAATCATGAGTATTGTAGACTTTACAACGGCAAAAACAAGTCACTTTCATTAATTATAAACGTTAGATTTATTAATATTCAGGATATTACTTTATAAATAGTATCAGCTACCGACAAAATCAAAGGAGTTCGCCATATTTTGCTTATATATGATGTAACATCAAATTAGCCAGAACCAAAATATCAAACTTAGAAACTGTTCCGATATCTAGATATGTCTTTTTTTTCAAGACATTGAGTTAGTAGTAAACTAGCGCAGTTACTTAGTTCTTTTGGAGTATTGTATACGGATGACGACACGACGAGTTTGAATCGTAACTAATAAAATTTCTTGCCGTTTTATAAAAAATTTAAAATTTGCACCATAAAGTACTATCAACTGATTTGATAAAAATATATTAAAACCTTTAAACATCAATTTCTATTTCAATAAGATAAAAATACTTAATATGCATAGAGAAATTGGCCGAATCAATAAACTCCACTTGTTTGAAATGATAAGATATCAAGTGGCACGACACGCAGTGCCTCCAAATGGCCTCCTTTTACACTCCCCATTAAAAATGTTAGTTTGGGATTAAGTAATTTGCAGAAAACATGCCTCTGAAATATTTATTAACGTTATCCAAATTTAATTTTCATGACTTTTCGAAAGGTCGTTAAAACTCATATAATTATTCGAAAACCATGGTATCAAATAAAAATTTCAAATGTAATGTGGTTACTACAACTTACATAACCGGGTGTTAGAAGTCATTGAAAATTGAGAACACAACTAGATGTTAATTTCCATGGTCGTAAAATAAAATTACTTAAAATTATTTTTGAAAAGCATATAATTTTTGTTCGTTAGTGCAATGTTTCGATGTCTCGGTGATTCTCGAATTTGAACCAGTCTGTACATATCATGCAAACCATGCGACATTAAAAATCACAATAATAACTCACTATAACTTTAGACTGTACAATCCCTTAAAATACCCGTTGGAAAAAGCCCGAATATTATAAGCTGTAATGTGAATGAGAAATAGCTTAAACAGAGACGCCACCAGCATATTCAAGATGTTCCAACCAAGTGCCAGTAACAATACAACATATGGTTAGTTTTTGACAATACGCGAAGCCGAGGTGATATAATTTTAAAATGTACGATACCACACATACAGGGGTCTCCAAAGAGCGTTCGTCTTAAGTTTGCCCCAATCTTGCTCAGTATTAAATTCCACATTAACATTAGAATCTTGAATATGATACTGTCCTCTGTAAAGCAATTCATAACTAGTAAGTTAACGAATAATTCGTTATTACATTTCGTAATTTATTTTTAAAGATATTTTAGGTAATTTCTAGCTAATTTTTGAGGAAAAAAATAATGTCAGATAAGCAAACGTCCTTCGGTCGAGAAAGATAAATTTACAATGATTTTCAAACGTAAAACTTTCGATGCATAAAAGCATCTGCAACGAGTATTAATAAGTACTGCAAGATTTTAATTAATAAAACAATTATTAGCATAATGTTGGGTTTGATAAAATGTTTTGAGATATTAGGCCATATATTTTTAAAGCTGATATAATATTTGCAAGAATAACCTGCGTAGAGAAATTTGAACAAAAACCTATGTTATGTATGTTATGTATATGTTACTCACCCGGTTTGTGGGGCAAAGTTCAGTGCAGAAGACAGTTTTAATCCAGGAACCAATTGGTCCTGTACGGCCATTTCAGTGCTCAACGTATTGTCTGTGGTCCATTTCTCAGTAAATGTTAGCCCATAGTCTTTCACTTTGTATTTGGTTTCCAAAGAGCCAGCAACCTAGACAAACGAAGGAAAACACTATTTAAAAAGCCATAAATAAAATAATTCTACCTGCCTCTTCTAAGATTTTTGTTAATTTACTGTTTAAAATAATAGTGACAACGAGTGATCATGTTATTTATGATTCTTACCTTTCCAGACTCTTGATTGGAAGACCCACCAGTGGCAAATTCAACACCTGAGGCGGATTTGGTTTTGATGTCTAACTTGACTAGGCCAAAGTGATAGCCCTTGTTGAAAACATCTTGGGCTTTTTTTCCAAGGTCAGAGTATGGTGGTGGAGCCATTTCTTCTGGGATCTGTAAAGATGCGAAAATAGTTTAATACCTAGAATTCAGTTACTTAAAAATAATAGATAGTCTAACAACTTTTGACTCTTACGGCGTTGCTTAAGTGCGTATTAATTTTGTTTTTACTAGATTATAATGTTTCTTAACTAAGTTTAATAAACAATAAAAGCATTAGATCTAAGAAGGAAACACTGCAAACGGAAAGATTTGCTAACAAAAATGGAAAATAAATTACACATTACTTCGACTCTTCGATCTTCACTATTCAGTAAGTGTCGGCAATAATTTATAAAACATTTACAGTATCTTAACTATAAGTTTCTTTCTTACTGTATCAGAAACATCAGCGAGTTTTCTAAAACGAAGACAAAACAAGAAGAAAATGGCAAATTTGAACTTATACTCATTAATGGAGGAAATAGTAAAGTAATTGTTATCAGTCGATAAGTAGGAAAACATAGATTAGAACTTTGACCATAGTTACTTGAAATATGTAATAATAATTGCAATTAGCAATGTATTATTTAAAAACCTAGTAATTGCTTGTATTCAAAAAGGTCGGCATATACTTGTAAGTGTTTTATACCTACCATTTGCCAAGTTTAAAATTAACCACTTAAAACATTGAAAGTAGATTGCCAATAAACTAGGAGACTAGAAAAACATATTTTTAACATTCTCGTTGAAAATATGGTATATTCCAGAGGAACGGGCAAATAATGTAATACATACATCCGAGAGAATTTTTTTTTTTCAAAAATGTCCCAACAAACAAATAACATCTTTCTAGTAAAATTTATAAATTCTGAACTATTTTACATTAGATTTCGATACATACATATTTGCGACAACTGTGCACGTTGATTACTAAATAGTTTTGTGTGGCGTTTATCGTTTCTTATTGAGAATGAGTTCGTATTTAGATACTGTGAATCAGATGATACAGATTTCAAAAAATATGTAAATATTTGAATACTTTTAGCTAAATGGACGAACCGACTTTTATCGGCATACCGCGTGATTATTTACCAGAAGTCAAACAAGGCATGTGCCATTTTATTTGTCCAGCTCACACTGGATGCGAGAAGTAAATAATGAGCACTATTATATGTTAATGTGTGCAAAATGTCTAAATTTGACCTTTTAAGCTGTTCCTTTTTAATGTTCTAGAAAATTAGCGTCGACACTGACGTGGTTGAACAATTCAACAAATAAAAAATCAAAACAAATGTAATTTAAATGCCACCGCAGAGTTTTTTAGAACAATTGAAGGTTTTTAGGCATTAACAAATAGTTAATATATCAGAAATGTATATCAATGCGACCCCATTTTCAAAGACAGTAGTTAGTGGATGCAGGTAAATTCGTAGCGCTCTAAATAATCCAATAGCATAAGATACAAGAACCTGTTACAGCTTGATAAATATCTAGGTGTAATACGTGAATGAGGTTTCAGTATACATTATATAATTAGGCATTATATTACACACAATATGTCAATTATACATAATAATAAACAGCTGATGTTTCGTTAAATAAATACTCTTTTATGCTATTACACAGTGAAGTTACAGTAGGTAATAGTTATGCGGTAATGTAAAATAACTCAAAGAAAAAGTAAAACATTTGAAAAAACACGACACAAGCTTGCTCCTTATTATTGATTATTGATTAATGAAGGAAATTAAAAATGGTAAGCTTGCTACAAACACATGAAAAGCAAGAAAAATGTAGTTGTTCCAAAAAATTTGGTCATTCAGACAATCAAGTATGATGAGAAAAACATGTATAGAATATTAACCAATAATATATGTTTGTGTGTTATCCACGGCAACTATATTACAAATTTCACGTTAATATTACGTATGTTTTCAGTATATTCTTCAGAGATCTTTACAGGGCTTCTAGTACACTAACTCCACTAAATTTCAAGAATTATTTATACGAATGAATTCAAGTAATTGAACATGCCGCTAAATCAAAAATACTAATATGTACTGTATTGCCTATTAATTGCTTCTTTACAGTACAGTGCGCCTGCGCAATCTGCCTACGGATTTCTACGGATTTTTCAGAAGCAATATACGAAATTTGGTAAGAAAAAGTTGGCATCCCTGCAGATAATCCGCCAGCTCACTATCGACATTCTATCGACGCGCTGAATACCTCAATCATTTGACGTCGTTAGAAAAGATGCTCAAACTTTTACAAAAAACATAACTATTATGCATCTTTCGCATGTGAAATTTTGAATTGATGATACCTAAAACACGATTGAGCAGCAAATAACACCGGACAATCTCATTTTCCTGCATAAATGAGTGATTTTGAAAAAGCGAATTTCAAAAGTTTGTGAGTTCTTTTGCTTAATTTATGGACCACCCACGCAATTTTTTCGCTGAAAGTGCTTAATTTGAAGTGTTCTTCAAGATAAGAAGGGAAAAACTACAAATTCGAAAAGACTCAAACGACAGGATCACCAGACTGACGATATTTTGCACTAAAGAAATTAAAGTTAAAGTTGTAAAAATTAAGATAAGATTTACAAGCCACGCCTAATCCAGCCTGCATCCTTAGAATTTTGATTTATTAAGCGAGTTGTCAGCTAAAAATCTAATTTCAATCAAACGTTTATCTTAATTGGGAACTACGCTCCATCTCACGATGAACGACAAAAGTAACGTCACTAAGGTCATGGCAGGTCACATGGATCGAAAACATGGCGAATTTTTTCGGATAATTCGTATTCGGCTTGATTAAAAAACCGAACTGATAATAAATGAATACGCCCAAGCAATACGTTTATCGAAAGAACAGATATTCACCTTTTGACAAACTATTTTAAGGAAATGGAGAAAATCAACCTGGATTCTTCATTCTTACATAATCAACGATCTGATTAGTCGCCCAATTGTGTCACTTCCAGGTAGAATAAGAGGGCAAATCAATTTCCAAACCAACCATACCCTACTAACGACTCGGAAACGAATTCGCCTGCTTTTGATAACTTTGCAATAAAACAATTGAGTAGATATTGAATTTGACCCCAGCTCATTGAATGCCGTGGTACCGTTACGAGTGGAAATATGCGAATTAAGACCTACCTTAAGCTCGAAGTACTTCTAGAACTGAATAGCAATTAAGGTCTGATGAACAGCCCCAAACTAACAAAATTCACAGGACAAATTCTAGATTTTTAAATTCTGATTACCACCCGGGCCGGTGACGTTTCAGCTGCTTGGTTAGAAGTTGCAAACTAGACTAAATCAGCGGGTGTTGCCGGATTTCGCATCGTATCGTCCGGACAGTTTTTATTTTACCGTTTTATAACAGAATCAAATTGCGGTGAATGAGCACTAGTTTGATCTTACTGATTTAACTGATTTGTTCATGTACAGCTCAAAACATCATTAGTCATAAGATAATAATGTTATTTATCCACGACTCTAAGACTATTCTCATTATTAATTGTACTCGAAAATATGGAAATATAAAGTAGCAGGATATGCATGATACAATGAATACAAGGTAGGATCTTGCGTCGATTTGCGTGACGTCAGTGGAAATCACTACCGGGCGTGCTTTTTTTCTGTCTGCTAAATGTGATTAAATATAGCTTATTTAGTCTTTGTCACATTTAATTATTTTTTTATAAATCTTCCTTATAATTAAAAGATGCTTTGCAGCAGATTTTAGACTTGAAAACGTAAGATTATTGCAAAATTTCATGTTTTCCGTCCCGTTTAGGACCATCGCTAAGGAAATGTTGCAGTTTTCTGAAAAAATGCTTGAATTCAAGAAGTTTTAGATTTGCGTGATTTTTTTTTGAGTTGCAAAATCCACTTGAACATGACGCTACTTTTTTCGAGGTTGCTCAAGAACCCTTTGAGCCACAGAATTCGTTTTGGCATCGTTGGATAGAGAATTGAAAAGTCGATTCAGTCGACACAACGTGAGTGAGGAACTTCGAGTAGTTTTGACCCAGAAAGCGAAATTTGAATATCAAACACTTAGGTGCAAGATTATGCCAAAATTTCATGTTTTCCGTCCCCTTTTTGCTCGTATCTCGGAGGCAGAATGAGCAAGAACGCTCATTTGTACATCATTCTAGACAGCAATAAATGGCCTTTTAGAAAGTGAACGATGGATGGGGAAATGTTGACAGTTTTCTCAAAAAAGGCTTGAATTCAAGCAGTTTCCGACCTTAACTAACATAACCGACACTTAAAAGTAGCAAACAATCTAGAGTACACTTTCCAACTACCAAACGCAAATACTCAGTTTTGTCTACAAAATTCCCAAAGATGCCCAAACGCATTGACCCCATGATGCAATGAATTCATTGTACGACAATGAATTCATTGTATGATACAATCAATTCATTGTATGAACAGTGCATTCAATCATTGTGATACAATTAATTCATTATTTCGTTTGGCTCAACCCGATTTCTCAAATGACACTCTGGCAACACAGTACGCTAAAACGCTGAAAATCAGAGATTTTGTAAAGAATTATTTTGGGTATTTTTCTTCCCAATAAGCCCAAATCAAGTCCCAAACGCGATTTTCAAAGCACTGAGCTACAATCCTGCTCTTCATATAACCGTCCATTTTTGAACTATTGCGTTTTGAACTCAGTGAAAATCTGTCTAGGTTACATGCATTTTAAATGGGCTGTTTACTTTACCAAAGTGGTAACCAGTGACGTCATGTGCGCACGAAAATCGAATTTTCGACCGATTAATATCCTACCTTGTATTCATTGTATCACATGGGTAAGACTATCAATATTTAGATTGACACAGCGATACCGATACGGTTTGCCGTGTCAATACACCGTGTCATGCGTAAACTAACACCGCCACAATACACATCTATCGTATTATAAATGCTGTGTCCCATGCATCCGTTTATACGATGGTACGATGATACGAAAGTGTTTCTATTGGTTGGAGATACTTTCGTATCGTCGTACCATCGTATAAACGGATGCATGGGACACAGCATTTATAATACGATAGATGTGTATTGTGGCGGTGTCGGATGACTGTATTATGCATTGCGCTCCTTTTTGCTTATTTATCAGAATCATATTAAGCTGGAGCACTGGATAGAGGAGTAAATGACTCTTTGAAGAGGCAAAGAAGTGTAGATATAAATTTTGCTCGGTTTTTTCTTCACTTGGGCAATTGGGTAAACAGTGGATTTTCAGGAGTTGACGCACACTAATAGATACGAATACGAATGATGCACACTATTTTTTTCTTTAATAAATTGGGTAGCTTGCAGGTACCCACGTTACGTGCAAAAATTAACAAAATTATTTTTTTGCAAAACATGCATCTTCCTTAGCTATTGATCTCTGAGTAATTTCGCTGAAACATCTTTATGCGTTTTAAAGAAATTTATGATTTTGCATTTTTTAAATTCAACACCCTATAACTCAGTAACGAAGCATTTTATTTGTGAGCTATCGTTTATATAGCAAACTAGGGGTATTTTCCGAAGTAGAATACATTAAAATAATGCCCCTCCTGCATGAAACACCTTGTATATTGCAATAAAAGGGAACTATCGATCGCCACTTCCTTGTTTTAATATCGCTGTGGTCTATTTGTCTATTTTTTTTAATAACTAATATACAATTACAAACGGTACTAACTGAACACAAATTTTCATTGCGTTCGCGACGCATAGACCACATCAAACGGTGTAACCTCGCATCACAGGCTCATGCGGTTCGAACGGATCATGTGTGAGGAAAAGTTTCTCAAAATCATATATGTAATACTATTGTGTGTGGAATTCAATGGAAAAAATTGTGAGTAGTCGGTGTATGGAAATATTTTTCACCCATAAAAAGAGCAAGTGCATATTAGCGATACCGTTGTGTACTTATCGTTGTCTGCCAATCGATTGAATTCGCCACATCCTCGTGATCAACTAGCTACCGCTTATTGGTTGAAAAAATTATGCAACGGTGCAGATTATTATTGTGCTAGGCCGTTTTGATTTCGGTCAAATTCGAACATATTACATATATGCTCAAAATATTGTTTATTCGGAACGGCGTGCGCGTTCGGATTGGCGTTTGGATCTGTACCCGGCTTAATGCGCGATTCGTACAATAATTTTGGCTATCAATTTATATTAAGATGAAATGTGTAGCAAAAATGTTATACATTAGGTAAATGCAAAGTAGGAATTATCTTACCAAAGGCGGTGGCGTGGCTTCAGCAGACTTTTTCCCGCCGAACAATCCGAAACCTTTTCCGCATTCCACCTGGCGAACCTCTGCATGTGCCGAATCAATTTTTCCGCTCGCATCAGATAAGCGGGGACAGCTGTATAACTTTTCTTCAATTGGAGGTTTACATGGATTCTCCATTATTAGAAAAATGAGTTTCTCTCTAACTAATATTTTGACAAATCCATCCTAAATTTTGACAACACTAGTCGATTGTTTAAATAGCGTGGATATGGTGCACAGCTTCAGGTTAAATTTGAAATGTACTGCAAACTATTTTGCCAATTTCGACAATTATTATATGCGTATATTATTGATAATATTTGCAAAGCAAATGATGCTGGAGACCTTGAAAATGGGAAACGCCTAAAATTCACTGTTGATTTTGAAATTGCTAGGGACTTTGACGTTCCAGTCAGGCACATTTCAGGTTGGTGGTTTTTATGTGTTGGCCACCATGCGACCAAGCTAACTTGTCATAATTTGACTTACTTGTTTTGAAATGTTTGTGTACCTTTTGAATGAGTAAAATAAAACACTTTTACCTTCAATAATGGCCTCACCTATCCCAGGTAAGCAATAGAAAGTTTTTTTAGCAAGCATATTATTATTAATGAAACACACTAAAATTAGTTTTACTTTGATTTGATTTAGCCAATTTTTATATTAACCCTATGATGCTGAATTTAAATATAGCTTAAAAAGACACGCTTTTCTCCCTTTTACACCCTTGAGCAAATGTTAGGCAATGTTATTCATCACGTTCTATTGTTATTAATAGATCAAATCGAGATTCAAAGCTTTTCGGACAATTCAAATTCGTCGGTTGAAAACATGGAAATTGAAACTCTGGATGAATTCACTGGAGAATTAGAGCTACAAAGTAGTGTTATAACCACTGAAGGTTAGTATTTAGTATTTAAGCACTTTTGGATTAATTTAGTGTTTGGATGCGATCTCATTTTATATGCAACCTATCTATATAAAACAACATGTGCGCTGAAACTTAATGTACTGTAAACTATTAGAAAATTCCACTCCCGGTATATTTTAAATGAAACGCACCTTACGACAACCTAAGTTGCGAAAATCATGTAAAATCCTTTACTCGAGGCTGCAAATTTAGCAGTTCTAAACATTTATGTGCTGAATAAATACTTTAGATCTTGTCTTGGTAAAAGCTGTACAGTCGACCACAGATAAAAGTAGATGACTACCAAATGCGAGTTATTAAGCCTTGATAGACAGTCATAATAATTATAGATTTGTAATCTATACTTTTTTCATGGAAGTGTAAGTTCGAAGGAATGATGAATATGGTAACCATATAAACTTCTTATCGAAAGAGGCTGTCTACAGAAATCCTAATACCAATAACTAACTAATTAACCATTTAACTAACCAAATATTCGGACATGTTATTCTCGACCTGTGATCAGCCTTAAATCAGCAGTCGGTCTTTTGATAGATTGTTTTAGATTTGGTCTTGCCAATATACATTGTACAAATATTTGATATTGTGAAAGCTACGTTAAATGTGAATATGAAAGGCTACCCTTTCAGGTGCCAAGAAATACTGAATTATTTCCTAAAAAATCACAGAGTATTTTCTGATCGCTTGTTTTATATTATAAAAAACTTAATAGTGTTTTCAAAACTTGCCAACTTGTCCTTCAAAAAAGTATGTTAGGTTCCCTAAATCAGTTTGCGTTTAACTATTTCTTTATATCTTAGTTGCTTTGCTCGGATTTTTTTATTAGACTACAGTTTGTATTTCAACTCTCAAAAATAAGGGGACTGTTAAGTATTGTTCTCACCTCGATAATATATTAATTTACCGGCAGTTCAAATGTTCTCTACTTACATATATATACGAGTATATTTGGATCGAAGTTGAATTCTAGGAAAACTACATGGTTTACTTGTTTCTAGTTCTTTCTTACAGTTCTATATTGGTTTATTTTCTATATATTATTTATTTTTTCTATATTATATGGCTTACTTGGTTCAGATGAAAAGCTTTTATATTTATAGAATCTCAAGAAGCTGAAGACACCGAGCCGGAGGATGAAATGATGCCAATTGAAGAGCTCGAGACGCAGCAAATTGACATGCACTCTGAAGATCAAGCCAGAGTGGTTGAGCAAGTAAATGAGAAGAAGAGTAAATCATCTAGCAGCGTGCCGCCCTTGAGACTTTTAAATATAGCACCCAAACCAGAACAAGTGCCAATTACTGTCAAATCGGTTGGAGGACAACCTTTAATTTTAGTTCCAGGTAAGTAAAATAGAAACAATTTATAAACAGACTTTAATATTTCAAAATTTAAAAATAGACACTTGTTTAATAAAACTCTCTAAACAGGTTCCACAGGTGCCCAGACTATAAAATTAGTTAATCCTCAAGGACAGGAAATCAACTGGGCAAATTACTCAATAAGTCGCCCTATCACGATTAAGCAAACAGGAAAAGCCATTAGTACAAAACCTGTTGTACCGCAAAGTCAACCCAAGCAGATATTTATGAAAAAAATTATAACTTCGAATCCGGGGCAAAAAACTATTACGAAACCGATAAGTTTTAATAAATCGGGTCAACAATTTATGGTGGTACAGAAGAGTTCTGATCAGCCACAGCAAATAAAATTGGTGCAATCAGCAAATGTTACTGGCATATCTCCTACGCCTCCGGTCCAAAGCAAGACGATCACCTTGCAGCAGGCTCATGATATGGGGCTTTTAGGAAACGCAAAAATTATTCAAGGAGGAATACAACCAATAACCAAAAGGACGGTTTTGATGAATAAAAGCCAACCGAAAACCATCAAATTAGTGCCACACAGCGCTGCTTCCCAAATACTTGGTACCACAAATAGCGTGAAAACCATTTCGTTAGGACAGATCAAATCGCCCACTAAAATATCTCCTGGCAATGTAACTAATGTGGCCGGTACGAAAGGAGCACAACGAATAATTTTCAAAAACGCCGGTGGAAATCAGCTTTTACCAGCGGGACAGTTAATTCATATGACTGGGACCCAAGGCATCACCAATGGGCAGATTCATCAGATTAATGTGCCAGGAAAAGGGGTAAGAATTTGAAAAAAAAAATTTATATTTAGTATTTATGGCATAAGGAACTTAGGTAATCAATTTGGAAAAAAATGAAACTAAATAATATACAGGGTGTAACAGCTTTGATATAGCACTGGGATCTCAGGAACCGTAAGGGATACGAAGTCGATTAAAGTAGGGTAAGGTGGCGTCCTTCCTAAATATTCGATTTTGTATGTAGGAGTTTATTTAGAACGATATTTGAACGTTATACTGACAAATTTGGATTAACTTTGGAACTGGATAAATTCTAACCGCTGCGAGCGATTTGTTTCCTGTTTGAAACGTTATTGAGTGCAATTATTTTTCAATTAGTGCCTGTGTGTCCAATAAATTAGTGTTTCAGATAAAGGTTCTACAGGGTGGCAAATGAAACAATGCAAAATTGGTAAAAGTAGTTCTAAAAAATTAACTCTTGTTGGTTTGAAGTAATAATTTTTTCGATTTTTGAAACTGAAACTTCACAGTCGACTTTTCGATACGAATTCAAAATACCGGGTGGCATGAATGACCGAAATATTTGAAAGTAAACTTCACTTGGTTGAAAGTCTTCCAGATTGACCGAATTGAGGGGCAATTTCATTCGGATTATTTTTTTATGCAACCCTGTATATCGATTTTTGTCTTCAATTGTCTATGAAATTCAAGCTTCAACTTGAGGCCTAGATCGTGACAATCGATCCAAAAGCAGAAGTTATCGCTGCAAACGAAAGTTGCGAAAAGTTCATTTTTGAGACCACTCTGTAAATAGAAGAGATGGCCGAAAAATTCAAAAATGTTTCGAGCTTTTTAGGTTTACAAGGTTTACCTTTACATTTTTGGTGTTACAATCCAAAGAAAAAATATTTTTTGGTCTAACTTGGATTATGCCATTTTGGCATTTTTTCATTGGCCACCGTGTAGAAAATTTAGCTGAGGTGCTGATTTTTACTACAACATGGACTAATAGAAGACAAATGGTGCTAAAAACGTTTCAAACAGAAACTCAATCGCTCGAAGCAATCAGATATTATCCAGTTCCAAAGTTAAGGCAAATTTGGCTATGTAGCGGTCATTTTGTTGAGCAGTTTATTAGAGATAATAATAATAATATCAGGTCTCGAATTCAATTGTTGGTTTGTCAGCTACTTAGTAGCCCTTGCGGTTTACGTGATACCAATGATAAAATCTCTAATTTGTTACACGCTTTCGGCAGTGGCTAATTTTTGCAACAAAGAAAATATATCACTTTTATCGAAGACAAAAAAAATATGACAAACAAATAGAAATTTTCTTCGTTTAAAAAATTGTAACGTTAACACTAATGCAGTTCAAAAAAGAATGCCCTTTGATGTAAGAATTAATTGCTTGTATTCGTTTTCAAAGCATTTATTTCGTACAAATCCTGTTCTGTCCTGTTATTAGTTGTATATTTCGACTTATTAACAGGTTCAATATATAAAATTTGTTACCACTACATCGGTGGAAAGCAGCAGTTCTACAGTTACACTAGTTAACACAATAAAATCAACTGCAAGTACTTCCGCAGCAGGCCCAGAACTGCAAGACGTGAAGGTAACATTGATTTGGTTGCCAATTTGCACAAATTAATAATGAACGTATGCGATTTTATTATTTTGAAAAATAATGAACCAGATTTTAAAAATGCCTGTTTTTAACAATTTAATATAGTTATCATTTTCGGCTGTATTACAGTACTTTCTGTCTTTTAGCCAGTCATCACCAGTAAATTTATTACTAAACCATCCACTGGAAATCTGAAGCCGGCACAAGTAATGATTGTTCCCGCAGGCTATATTCCTACGAACATGCAACAGGTAATTTAAAAAAATCCAAACAAAAATAAAACCAGGAGAATTTCATTATTAGCCCTCTGCATACAAGATTGTATCGTCCGCTCAAGTTTATATATCATAGTATTAATAATACCACAGTTATAATTTGCTTTCCACTTTGGTAATAATTATTAGAACTCTTTCAAGTGCTGCAATGCCTTTTTCAAGCAAATTTGGCATTGAAAAATATTAAAGTTTGTTCAATTTATTTTCTTAATCAGTATAGATGTGTACATTACCGTGTTTCATTTAATAAATTGCCTTCCGTGAAGAAACTGAGTGAAAAGAAAACACATTGAATCGTGAAACTCACAGACTCGGACTTATGCGCTGAAAATCAACTGAAATGTGCGTGAGACATTATTCGAAACAAATAAATACTATAATAGTATTCTTTTTACTAGCAAAGTTTCCCATTAATTTCAGATGCAAAAGGTAGCAATTGGCCCTAAACAACCTGTTTTACACCCGAAGCAAGAGGCGGCTCACAGTGTTGTCGTGCCAAGGACACTTGTTGCAGTAGATAAGAGTAAGTTTTCTTTTAATCAGCTAAGATGAATTTTTATCTTACATTTTTTATCAACATTGAAATTTTAAAAATAATTTTTAATTGATTAAAAATTTAATTTTTGGTATTTTATAAACGAAAATTTTTCCAATATACTTTATTCAGAGGGCAGAAATCAAATAATTAACGGCACTCAGTCGAGTTTGGGCCAATGTCTTAATTTATTTCCTTGATATTCTTTATATACATGACTAGTAAACACGTGCTCAATGTGAAACATTTTTGTCATCAGCCATATCACCAAAATCAACCTCCTCAAGTTCACCAACAGCTGCGACTACAACAGTTTCCACTACCGAAAGCTCTTCAAATACAACAAATGGTATTCGACCTCGTAAACCCTGCAATTGCACACGGTCAAAATGTTTAAAACTTTACTGCGACTGTTTCGCTAATGGGGAATTTTGCTATCTATGCAACTGCATGTGTTGCTATAATAATCTGGAGCATGAAGACACTCGAAACTTGGCAATAAAAGCTTGCTTGGAACGAAATCCCAACGCGTTCAGGTAAAACATAATTATTTTTACATTTAACTCAGTTTATAAACGATATTTGCATCTCATCGAAGCGTTTTCGCTGAAAATGTATACTATATTTACTTGAATATTAGGCCAAAAATAGGAAAAGCTCGAGACACCACCGGGGACGTTTTGCGGAAGCATACAAAAGGATGCAATTGCAAAAGATCAGGCTGCCTTAAAAACTATTGCGAATGTTACGAGGCAAAAATTGCTTGTTCGAGTAACTGCAAATGTTATGGATGCAGAAACGTAGAAGATTTTGAGGAAAAAGTACATATTGATTCTACTTCAAGTACCCACAGGATCAATGAGGACGATTTAGCCCAAACACGTTATCGGAAAATCTTACCGAGTTTTAAAGAGAACCATTCTTCGGGTGCCGGATTTGGCCGATCTAGAAAATCAAATCTATTAAGGTATGCAACATTTAATTAACACATTTAACAAAGTTCCTATTAAATCACATTAATTTCAGAAAACAACCCGTTAGTTATCTAACAGACCCCGTTATTGAAGCTGCTTGCCAATGCCTACTGACCACATCGGATAATGCTGATTCAAATTTGCAAGATGAAGAACTGACAATGCGGGAGATTATTGAAGAATTTGGTGGTTGTCTGAGCGAAATCATACATTGCTCTATTAATCGCAACACAAGTTAGAGTGCAAATCTGCTTTGTGGATCACAACTTTTTCACTGTGATCCTATTTTAAGTGTACATTGTATATTTTATTGAATAAGTAAATTGGTTTTTATAGTTTAAAATTATTGTTGTAGGTAAAACCATCTAGATGTAGGATTTTCCTCGCGTTTGAACTGAAAATATCAAGGAATGCCGAGTTCATTAAAAAATGTATGTTATAAACTTGGCAATTTATAAGATTGTACGTTTTCTAAAGTAAATTATTTTTAATACATGGAAAAGTCGTGTGTATATATATAATACGTGAATGAATATTTGAGTGAGTGAATTATGTATATTTATAGGTGTATATGCCAATAGGTTTCAGTTCACTGCAAATAACTTATTGTTAGTTTACGATACAATTAGAAATCGGGATTAAGTAGCAGATATTACGAATAGTTAAGTTACAGTTGCTGTATGAGAAAAATTAACCGCTTGTTAATATTGGATCATTTTATTTATATGCTATTATTAAACGTATATAATTATAAAGCAATTTGGTTTAAATTATAAATCACAATAATACATTTTACAAATTTATGTATTCATATCTCGTCAACGAGAGTCCGCCCAAAACATAAATAACATTGTAAATTAGTATGCCTCATGTAAAGTATATTTGGACAGTAAAAAGGTCAATATGAATGTATTCAGAAATAGGAAAATTTTCATTGAGATTAATCCTAAGAACGTCATCTAAAAATGTAATTATACATATTTATATATTAAAAGCAAAATTCAAAATGAAAAAACTGGGTTGCTGGGTTTTGTACTGCTAATAATTCGAACGCATATCCACTCATATATAAAGCATTGAAAAATCCAATACGGAGACTAATAGTTTACTGAACGCCTACAAAAAAGGTTCAACACGTGAACATTTAAGTCATTCAACCTGAAAAGCCAAGATCAGCCTCAGTTTGTTAATTTTTGATTGCAAAGATTAAAATGTACAAATTAACCACAAGGCTGCTTCTAATCCACATTACTATTCGTTCTCAATACGTTTAATTAATTAAAAGTTGGGTCTTATAGTTCGTCATTTTCGGCTTTTCCGTCCAAACTCCATAGATGAGATTCAGCAATCCACTAATAAAAAGTTCACTTTTATACCTTACGCTTTCTAACTTTGCTTGCTAATCACTGGCTATTAACTTATGAATTCTATTCATGTGTCTGATCAAATAGGATTCCTTTACAAATGCTTTATTACATTCCCTGCATTGAAATTCCTTCCTATTGTGAGTCTCCATGTGTTGTAAATATTGACTTTTATTTGTAAACGTTATTTCGCATTCATCACATGTTACACCTGCGTCCGAAATATGAGTCCATTGGTGGGCAGTTAAGTAACTCTTAACTGTAAAAGTTTTCATACAGATTGTACAAGAATATGGTCGAAGGCCTGAATGACTTCGTTTGTGAGTATTTAGACTAGATTTTTGGGTGAAGCGTTTTTTGCAAATATCACATTGGTAAGGTCTTTCGCCCGTGTGAACTCTCATGTGAACCTAAAAATGTTCGAAAAATCGTCAATACTATATTCCATTTGATTTCCAATAAACAATGGCAATACCGAGCGGAACACAACTTTGAACTTAAGAAAAGAGAATAAGGGACTCTTAATGATGAAGGAAATAAGAATCAAGAAAACAAACATACCTACCTCTAAGTACGGTTTTCTGCAAAATGAGGCATCACATCTAGAGCAACCAAATGGTTTATTATCAGAATGTTGCTTCATGTGCACATAGTAGCTGGAAGCTGACGCTAAAGTCCTATTACAGATTTTGCAAGTTTGAGCCTTTGTCTTTGCGTTCATTTGGCATTTGATTTTACTTTGCTGGTCATTTTCATCGACTTTATGACTCTGTAATCAAAACAAAATATATACTTTACTCACAAAAGCCGAACTAAATAAAAATATCTCCAATTATCCCTCGATATGCAAATCTGGTGGCGGGTCTCTTCTAAAAAAATGTTTGGTTTTTGAGCAAAATGCTTCAAGATAGTTTACCCCAGCCCAATCAATCCAAAATGCAATTACGAGCGACATCGACTTACATTTAAGTCCATGAAAAGTTCATTTTTATAGAAAATCCTCACATTATTGCAGAATAAAAAATACTATTTCCAAAGATCCAAATTTAACATTCTTGCAAACAATGAAAACTGATGTTGTGAGGTGATGTTATGAAGTAAATAGTTGTGTGAAAAAATAAGCTGCTTTGTGATAAAACTCATGTAAAGATAATATGCACTGATGCTTCATTGCCCATTTTGAAACTACGAATTTTACTCAATTGATTACAGAGTTGAGCCTCAACAGTGCATAATCGTGTTAAGATTTATACCTACATGTTGATATATTGCAGTATCTATTGGGCTGCTATGAATATTTGAAATTTGGAAAGTAAAGTTTTAAATTCTAAGCATTTCATGGCGCAATCGTATTCGAAGTTAAAAATATGATCTCGCAGAAAATCCCTTCACTAACAACTTTTCCTAGTAGTATTTTTTGGGACCTGCGGTTTCGAAGCACTTTTTGGTAGAAATTTTGCAATTTTTCTATAAAAAAACATGGCTCGTCATCTTATTTTAAACATTGTTGCTAACAAAACTAAAAAATAATCAATGCTAAGCCAAACATCTGCAAAATTGGACAAATAAAAATTAAGTAAAAACAAAATATAGACTTGAAAAATACAGAAAATTTACCAATAGCAACTAAACTAAACAAAATACCCAAATCTAACGCGAAGTCCTACAAAATGTGCGTAAGGAAAAATCAAGTACAAACAAAATAGTGCTCAAACAAATGTGCGAAAATTTCGCAAAAAACTGCGTTGCTGATGACGTGGTGATAGACAGCGCAATCGTTTTCTTATTGCAATGTATTGAAATTGAAAGAGAAAAAAGTGGCGAAAGAACGCCAAGAAACACTACTAATAAACGTTGTTAGTAAAAGATTATCCACAAGGTAAGCTGATTTTTAAGTTCTAACGTCACTGGTTCATAAAATTCCACATTACTGTTAAACAGGGTGATTACACACTCTGTATCTCGTTAAACATTGTTGGCTCAAAAAAAACTCAAAAATGTTGGCAGTTTTTTCAAAAAATGCTCGAATTCAAGAAGTTTCGACCATTCGAGCCACAGAATTCGTTTTGGCATCGTTAGATAGAGAATTGAAAAGTCGATTCAGTCGTAACAACGTGAGTGAGGAAATTCGAGTAGTTTTGACACAGAAAGCGAAATTTGAATATCAGACACT
>NW_026018165.1:12033656-12035755 GCF_020466585.1 Dendroctonus ponderosae | reverse complement strand
TCGATTCAGTCGTAACAACGTGAGTGAGGAAATTCGAGTAGTTTTGACACAGAAAGCGAAATTTGAATATCAGACACTTAGGTGCAAGATTATGCTTAAATTTCATATTTTCCGTCCCGTTTTTGCCCATTTCTCGGAGGCAAAATGAGCAAGAACGCTGATTTGTACATCATTCTAGGCAGAAATAAATGGCCTTTTTAGAAAGTGAACCATCGATCAGGAAATGTTGGTAGTTTTGTCAAAAAATGCTTGAATTCAAGAAGTTTTAGATTTGCGTAGTTTTTTTTGAGTTGCAAAATCCACTTGAACATGACGATGCTTTTTTCGAAGTTTCTCAAGAACCATTCGAGCCACAGAATTCGTTTTGACATCGTTGGATAGAGAATTGAATGGGGGGGTCATTTATGACCCATATGCAACAGCACTTATTGAATTTCACAAGTAGAAAAATCCAAACCCAATAGGAATTTCGTCAAAACGTTTCGCTAACACGCATAGATAGTATCTTCAGAGTGTGACCACCCGAAGCAAACACACATCTAAAAAACGTTGTAACTAAATATATTTATTTATCGATAAAGATATTTATCGACGACGGCCTGAAACCCCGAAAATCACCAATTATTCAAATGATAACTTTACAATTACATAAAGGTCTAAGATTGTTAAGCTATTTTTCTTTGCCCCCTTCTGGGTATAGTTGACTTTCGGGGTATTGAACGTGCTTCTTAATTCTCACCAACTCACTCGTATCTCTTCCAAATAAACTGTGGAACACTTGAATAATTACCTGATAGATCATTTCCTTGGGGTGTGCGGAATTCTCATATTTTATGGTTACTTCGGGGGTAATGTAAGAGACTGACGAATAAGCGTATTCCGATGCATCACCATTGTTTTGATAATAGTTCAACGGTTCTAATTTAACTGTATCGAAAATGTTATGCTTTATCGGTTGAAACATTTTGTATATGAAGAATGCCTAAATAAAACACAAAGACACTTCTACAGATGTAGATAAATCAATTGGACTTTTCAGTAGCTTCATTAAATGTATTGAAACTTATTGCTAAAATTTCCACATTAAAAATTATTGAATATTAATAAATAAATGTTTAAGGCATAGACAACATTTATATATATGTCGGTTTTGTGTTATTATAGCACATATGATTTGGACGTTGACAGTTCGTATAAAGTTACCAATCTTATTTAAATAGTTGTACAGATATTTGTTCACTTGTATAGATTGTATATTATAATAGTCTTAGTTAATTTAATGTTACACCAGAAGAATGTCTCGAAAACATCTACAAGGTCATTAAGGAGCATGCTAAAAATACCCCCTAAAGACAATTTTTTTCTTAATAAATGTAACGTTTGTAAATTAAAAAAAACAGCGGGTTCAAGGTGAAAATAACACAAAAACCATCCGGCGGAACGGAATAAAGAATTTAACATTAAATTAAACCCTTTATTTGCACAAGTGGTTCTGTTCGTTTGTCTCTCTTGACGAAGGAGCTTCTCTTGAGACAGGAGATATTCAACGTTTTTTAATAGTTGAAACTTATAGCCTCTACAAGTGTAGAGACTACAATGCATAAATAAGGACAAGTAGGTACATCAATAATTTTCGTTTGCACATTTGCGTTGTCAACGACCGCAAAATATAGTCCCAGCAGCTTGAGAGGTTGATCAGACGTAGGCGCGCATTTCAAATATTAAACAATCATGTCTATGAACACCAGCGAGTTTACTAGTGGTCTCACTGTTGATAAGACGTCGGAAATATCAGTAGCAAAATACTGTAATTTCATAACGTTCTACGTAGTACTCCGTCTTCCGATTTCCATTTTCCATCTGTCTCTTAGTTCCCTGTCGATACCTTCTCTCCAGGATCTTTATCAGCCTTCGCCCTCTTGACCGCCAGTTAGGGGCGAATCCAGCTTTAAAGTCAGGGGAGGGGTTATATAGAAAAAATACAGTATTCTGTTGTTTATGAACTTAGAAAAATGATCGTCGTTTTGTGCAAGGGTGGCGCAAGATTATTGCAAAATTTCACGTTTTCCGTCCCGTTTTGCATGTTTCTCGGAAGCAAA
>NW_026018165.1:12032466-12032922 GCF_020466585.1 Dendroctonus ponderosae | reverse complement strand
AAATAAATGGCCTTTTTAGAAAGTGAACCATGGATGGGAAAATGTTGGCAGTTTTCTCAAAAAAGGCTTGAATTCAAGAAGTTTTAGATTTGCGTAGTTTTTTTTTGGCATCGTTGGAGAGATAATTGAAAACTCGATTCAGTCGTAACAACGTGAGTGAGGAAATTCGAATAGTTTTGGCCCAGAAACCGAAATTTGAATATCAAACACTTTGGTTCAAGATTATGCCAAAATTCCATGTTTTCCCTCCCATTTGTGCTCATTTCTCGGAGGCAAAATGAGCAAGAACGCTCATTTTTACATCATTCTAGACAGAAATAAATGGCCTTTTTAGAAAGTGAACCATCGATAAGCAAATTTTGGCAGTTTTCTCAAAAAAGGCTTGAGTTGCAAAATCCACTTGAACATGACGCTGCTTTCTTCGAAGTTTCTCAAAAACCATTCGAGCCACAGAAT
>NW_026018165.1:11971049-12032443 GCF_020466585.1 Dendroctonus ponderosae | reverse complement strand
CATGACCCCCATGACCCCCCCCTGGATCCGCCCTTGAGTTAGAATGCTTTGATCATTGCCCCAAAAATATGTCGAGTGCATTTCACAGCAGACTTTTTTATCGGGGACGTGATAGATGTGAATATGAAAACACGACGGCGTTAACAATCATGTAATTCATACAATAAATAATGGTATATTAAAAAAACAGCCTATAAAATTCTAATGTACAAATAACTATAACAACTTGAATAACGAAAATCAGTACAAAAGATCAATTAAATATAAAAAAGGTAAACATAAAAAATCCAACTATTACCACTTGGGATCAAACGAAGAAGGATACAAGCTCGACTTTTCGGCTTGTGCTTAGAGAAAAAATAAACTTTTAATGAATTCTAGCGCTAATCTGATCAATAAGTTGATCAATTCTGTCGCTGGTCCCTTTAAAGGTTTTAGGATCCGGTCCAATCATCTGAATTAACTGGGGCACTTCTTGTCTGGATACTTCCGCAAAACGAGCTAATGCTTTCATGCATCGGAACAACTGTTCTTCCGGCGGCTTTTGGTTGAAATACTGAAGTAGAGCCATCGTCACTTCTACGGCTATATCGTCAAACACCTAAAATTGTGCAAAATATTGTTTTTCTTCTATGAATTTGACTTTAATTATTGCTTTAAATAATACAGACACATTTAACTGTAGAATCCGGAATAGTTTGAAGTTTAAGCAATATCATAGAGCAACTAAAAACGTAATACTTCGAGTAATGAATGCGAGACATATAAATTAAAATCTTTATTTAATTGTGAAAGTGTTATTTCTTAAATTCAAAATTAAACGCGTTTATTTCCCAAGTGAATTTTGGCGCAAAATCCTTAACCAGCTATATGCCTATTCGTAAATATACAATATAAGTAAACATGTTAATATGGGAAGATACAGACCACAGATTTTACCTCCTTGGTTGCCAGGTTGTGAATAATCGCGGCACCTCTATCTTGGAGAACAGTGTTTTCAGCTAATAGACAATGCACTGCCACTTTTGTTGTAACTCTAATATTGCTGATTTGCTGATTATTGAATGGCCACTCTGAGATGTACAGAAGCCATTCTGATGAACTCAAATTTTCAAACATGTTAGCTACCTGTAACAAAATACCTATCAAAAGGTCTTGCGTTTGACCAAGCAGTAATCAATATTATCTCCTTTCCATCTTCTTGATTATTAATTAAGTGTTTGAGAATTATTAATTATTAGTTAATAGGAAATAAACTTGTTCATTGTTTCAAACTATTTGAAACAATAACATTTGAGATTGTTCAATTGTTTGAACTGTAATAATTATTACACTTTGTTTAGTTGTCAAACTAAATTATATCGGTTGTTGTTAAGATAGAATGGAACATTTTACTCTACCGACGAAGGACCAAGTGGTTATTTCGCAACTGAATGTCTTGTTTAATCTCTAGTCAGTAGAAAGTAAACTAGTCAGTAGCTACTCTTTATACCTCTGAGATTCTCATTTTATTTCACTATTACAATCATTAATATTTGAACATAGTAAAGTCAAATATTTGTGGAGTTCTGTAATAATAAGAGTACCATTCATTCGATTATGCAGGAGTTTCAAAGCGATGCTTCAAGCCTAAACTTCGCTTCTAGTTACATAATTTTTAGACAAAAATATTAACTGAATCATTCAGTTACACATTTTTAGAATCAGAATGCCGAAAACCTTTTACTTCCGGATGTGTTCGGCTAGTGAGAATAGAGCCAAATGCTCATATTTAAATAACCAGTAATCATCAAATATATAAATTTAAATCATAAGCTATCAGAATAAAAATGCAGTCGTTCTCATTGTATCGAAGCTTATGTAACGACTACAAATTTACGTTATATATACGTGCGTCTTATTAAAATTGTTCAATTCTTCAGTAATTTTTGAGCGCTGAGGGGTGAATAGACATGTCTCTCTGTACGGTAATCTATGTTCCGAATGTTGCGATTGATTTAACGTTTCACACATGTATGGGAAACATATGTAGTATCTTTTACTTTGTAAAAACTCATTACTGGGCTAAAATAGTATTTATATATATCTTCTGACATATCATTCATTTAGCACGTAATTTCGTAAATGGATAATCATAAATAATAAAATATTATCCGACTAAATGTACTCACAAATAAAGAGAGGGCTTCTTGTTCTTCGCGGCTTAATCGATCAATCTCATAGGCATAATTCATCAAAATATGATCTTTTCTGTCAGTATGGAGGACTAAAATTATATCATCTTTCAATGCAGCCATAGCCAATATGTTCAAAATTTTTACTCTAACTTCAACTGGCAGTTGTTTGTCGTTTAACAATCGATCTGAAACAATATAAAAATTTACTACCGTTATTTGGTACACGTCAGCCACATACTGATAAAATCTAAAAATCCGTCACCCAACGCCCAACTTCCTTCGTCTCCTAACATATATTGTTGCAGCTCTTCTGTGGATTTTTGCTCTTCAGCGGTCAATTTTCCATCAATGAGTCCTATCAACGAATCAAATTCTTCTTTAACCTGTAATATGAACAGGTTTATTACAGAACTTGTAACCAAATCTTGACAAGGTTCAAACTTACTATTAACTTACTGTTAACTTACATTAACAAAATCTTTGTAAACAATAGGAGGTTCTCTGGATTTCTTTTTTTCCTCATCTTCTCGTCTTTCCTCTTCTTCCAAAGCCAAAGCTTGCTCAGAGGGCAAGGCCTCCGGTGCCCCGTTAAGTGGTGCTTCTGTGTCGGCCATTGTTAGATCCTGAAGAGAAAAATTTTTAAAGAACCTTTTAAATTATAAATTCTTAAGTAGAAGTGTATAATAATGCCTATCCGTATTTCCGATGACAATAATAGCATTGATGACGACAGTGCACGATTTGTAAAATTATATTTTTATCAGATATAAAATGTATTTATGATAATACATTTATTGCTCTTTGCTAAATTTTCAGTTAATTCCCAATGCTCTTGGAATATTTTTAATAGTGGCAGTTTTTGCATTTAAAGGTATGAAATGTTGGCTAGCGTTGCTTTAGATAAGAGCATTGAGATATATCGATATATTTACAGAGCTAGAAAATGTTTGTATCTCAAATTATTTTTCTTACTTCTAAGTCTGCTGGTACAACTCCACCGGCTGCTAAAATTTTTCTACGTTTCTTTTCCCGCTTCCGTTCCTTTTTCGCTAATTTTTCTTTTAGCGTTTTCCGGCGTTCTTCTAGTAGAAAACTATTGTATCTAAGAAAAAAACACGTTTTAATGTGAAAGTCCGCTAAAATAATAATTCGAAAATTATTTAGTAGTTACAAATAAATCAAAATATCTAAATTTGTCTACTTACCCGTGAATGATGGATGTACATATATCAAATTAATCTGAATTATTTGGTTACTCTTCTAAACAAAAATGCATTTGAAAATTAACCAGAGGGTAAAATTTCGAATGATTCTTTATTAAATATTCATTGACAAATACTGAAGTGATAAATTAACAAGAAAAGCTAACCAAATGTGACAACAGTAAATAAAACGATCCATTTAAACAAACAAGTTACAAGCTCATTAAGGAATGTTTTAGACTTGCAAGTTTTTAAAGCTTTACTGTATTGAAACTCATATAATCCAATGCTTCTCTATTTTAATCCCGGGAACAATACTTAATAATACATAATATCTAACTTCTGAAAAATATTTTTTTAATCCGATGCAAACATCAAGTTTTAAAGAGCACCAAAAAAATTAGTTTTATTAACAGATTCTTAAATAATACATTTGCGGTATGCAATGAAAAGTTTTTCAGCTGAGAACTGCCACTGATAAATCATTTTACCTATTGATGTTTCACTTGATTCAAAACCACACAAAAATATGCCAGTGTCGAAATTAAAGCGAACAAACCACCACAATTCAACACATTAGTAGCATTCAATTTAACATATTTTAAAATATTTGATTAAGCAAGTTACATAAGCGACATCAATTTCGATCTTCACTTTTCTCATCCCCACTAACTTTATTCTCTGACCTGGCTTCTTCTATTTCCTTGGAAAGATCTGGAGAATTCTCTCTGGAAAAGCGCTGCTGTTCTTCTGCGATTGGTCTGGCACTTTTCTCGAGCTGCCCTACTAGTGCAGCAACAGCCGTATTCAAACTGGAGTTTAACACTTCGTTTGGCAAATCAAGGATGTATTTGGGAATGCTGGCTCCGCAAAGAAACTGGGCAATTTCTTCCGAGAAGTTGTTACAATTGTGCGTAAACAAGTTGTAAGATTGTCCGCTGCAATAATAGCAAATACTAACTATTTAAATATAAATATTGATAAGATAACTATTGCTCTATGACAATAGAATAGTTCGGGATAAGTATGTAATGTATTGCAATCCTAACGGGGTAGACTGAAGAGGTAGAAGGGTAAGAATGATAGACTAACACTCGAGTGTTTGTCAATTCGTGTTTGCCATCCGTAGAGCCAGTAACCCTTATATCAAAATTAAGTAAATTGAGAGAACCAGTTGCGACGTTGGCACAGAGTGTTCCATTAAAAAAAAACACACAATTTTAGTACGCCACATATTTTTGGAAACACCCTGTATAACGAAAATAATTTTAATGACTGGCCCGTATAAATGACAATCTCGCATAAAAAATATCTTCAACTCAAATTGACATAAAATTAGCACAAGAAAAGTTTGGAAGTAGATGATTACGTGTTGATACTAAGCCTTGTATATTGTATATTATATATAATTAAGCCTTGCATTTGATTTAACCGATAAGAGACACTAAAACGACCTAAAACTGGTAACACCCTGTATACTGATCTAAACATAAACCGATAAGTCATAAATTTAAATGTATGCTAATAATTTTTCCATTTGGTTCAGTTTTCTTATCTGGCATTAAAAAAGTTATTTTTAATCATAACTTTCAAACGGTTTCTCTGCAACTTATGATGTTTTGGTGATAGAAGAAACTTTCTGGTATTTATATTTAATTTTGATAGTCTGTAATGAACAGGTAACTTATGTTTATTTATACATACTTAGTGCTTTCTGCACATTTTCTACAAAAAACGCTTTCTAATTTTACAATATACCAGCTTTTTATAATATGATGTTGGACAGAGATGAATTCAATAAAATGCCCTTATTTAGAAAGATAAATGTAAATTGCAGTATCTGCAATAGCAAAATCTAAACACTTTTAGATTAGACAGCTTGACACAAACTTGCCCTTATTTTATGAAAAAATTGATTTTGGGCGGTTTTCTCAACTTTCTTTTGAAACTTATTTTTCAACACTTTGTATTAATAATTATCAACGAAAGTCCTTCTCATCAAGACATGCCACTCAAATTAAGTAGCACATATTCGCTTATAGGAAAAATCAATAATATTCGAGTGGCTGCAACTATTTTTTAATAGCAATGCTAATTTCTTTCATTACAGCTCCAAAACTGGAAAAATAATATTAAGTGCCACAAAAGCTCACTTCACATTTTTTTGCCAAACTATCTAAATTTTTAAAGCTTAAAAACCAATTTAAAAACATTTACCCATCATCATTAAATAGGTACTGCATATTCTTATTTATAATAACATAGTTTCGCAACTCTCATACACCTAACAAAACATTCCGGATCGCCCGCATGCATTTTAAAAGTTGCAACATGCTGTTAATAGAAGTAGACCATAAAGCCAGAAAGATATTTTTACTTTATCGCAAATTCCGTCACCAATTGAAAATACATGCATGTGTAATGGAGATATGAGGTAATCAAATAATTTTAAGTTAGTATATGGAAATAGGTATTAGATATTCAAACGACGACTTTTTATTTATTAGAAGAAGTTTAGTCATCGGATAATATAATCACTGCAGTTAAATTCGGACTGAAAAGCACTTTTTGCGTGATTTTTATAGTCCTAAAAACACAAAAGCTCTACATATGTATGCAAGCTGGAACAGGGACCAAGCTGTACATACATAATTAATTTAGAATAGCAAGTTTATTATTCATGAACCCAATTTCTAACACGAATTAGGTACTTAGGTATTAGGAGTATTACTAAGCAAATCGACATTAAAAAAATAGTTCTCGTACTTACTTGTACGATGACCGCGACAGTCCTGCAAGATATTCAATGAAGACTGAATATGGTACTTGAGTGTCGCCTAAATGTTTCACTTCCTTAGGATGCCCTAAAGCAGTAGAACCCTAGAAAAATATTGGAGTTTAAGACTTAGCAGACAAACCATGTGCACTCTCAATTTCATTAAATGTCAAAATGTTACTATCTTGCTATTTATAACTAGCGAAAAAGATTCCGAAGCCATGTGTAGGCTAAGTTTAGATCACCACATAAGAGAATCATGGATTTCAGTTCAGACGGCTAAAATTCCGAATTGTTTACCTCTACTTAATAAGGATGTTCAAGCACTATCCTTTCACTGATAATTTACAGAAAATTGCGAATTTGGGGCTTTTCCAAACCGCCAATGCTAAGCTAAAAACGTAAAAGAAAGCCGATTCATCTTGAACATGTAACCCTACTCTGATACCTAAGCTATAAATACACGCTTTCTGGATAGATCCATGTTTATAAATAAAGGAAAAACAAACCGATTCGTGCCAAATTGTGTCGTCGTCTGGGGTAAAACGAAATTATTTTTCAGTTTTTGGAGCTCACAATCATTCTGTATGTGTCTAAGCCTAAGATAATTGGTTGGTGGGACTTACAGGGTTACAACTTTCAACTCCACCGGATCCAAAGAAATACTCTCTGTTGTAGACTACGATAGATGTGTGCCAAATGCCATCAATCCTTTTTCCTAATAAAATTGGAAAAGGGTTTAAAAACTTTGTTAACCTACAAATGGATGTTTCGAGTCATTTTGAATTAAAACCTTGCTTACCTATTAACATCGGGGATAGCTGGGACGCCAGACCCCCAGATAAATCGTAAATATACACTTCTACTTTGTGATTTTCCATGTTTTTGAAGATATACTAAATTGTACGTTGCAACCCCTTTAAGTGGAGACGTCAAAAATAAAACAGCGAAAAAACAGCTGACCTTGTCACGTTTTTTCGAGTTGACAATTTTTATCTCAACAAAGTTATCTTGAAACTCGCACTAAAAATAAAAAATCGCCAAACCTACTATTAAAATTCAGTACACATATAAAACATTAATAGGCAATCGATAATCTTTTGCACTGTCACCTGAATGTCGAGTGTTTTCTAGAAGAAATGATATGAGTATTTTGCGCGACTTGGATTCCCGCCATAATAACAAAATTGGAAATGAGCGTTTAGAATGTAACAAATTAAATTGTCGCGGAAATATGGTAGTCGCAAACCCGCGTATACCCACATTTTCTATTTTAAGATTTTCACAATCTAAACGCTGTATAATCTTACCTGTATTCTACTTATTTTTAGTTTTTCCGTAAACTGAATTGGAATATTTCATTCCGACGTTCATAGTAGTATAAGCAGTAAATGTATCAATACAAATTTTTTATTAGATTAATATTAGGTTACATTGCAATAATTTTATTTTATTTGCAGAATAGTATTTTCAATAATGGATTATTAGCATCTATTCGAAATTTGTATTTTTAACAATCGCGGGAAAATTTTAAACACACCTTGCGCACTGTCATCTTGGCATGCGACAACAAACATCAGCTGTTCGGATTTGGAATTGACAGAAGTGGGTAACCTTCCGTAGTAGGTACCTTAAACATATGTATTAAATAGTTTAATATAAAATAGGATAAATATATATTCCCCAAAAGAACATTGTGAAACAGTAATTTTATAGAAGTGACAACCTTTCTAGATTGAGTAAGGAATTAAAGTAACTTTAACAGATTTATTGAGTGAGAGCTGTAAGTTTTGGGAATTATTGTTTTATTATTAATTTTATTATTATTATAATTTCGATTGTTAATAAAATTAATTGCCAATGTTTTATGGATACGGATAATAATAAAAACGTTTATTTCATTCAACCGGCCCAGAATACACATATGAATTAGATTCCGAATTAGAATTTTGTAATTTTCTAAGAATACAGTAAATTATCATCAATGGATTAATGTTTATATTTGGTTGAGATGATTTACGTTAATCGAAACTCTCATTAATTTAGTTCGTCGAAAAAATAGAAATTCACGTTTTATAATTAGAGCTTTTGACGTTATTAAACCTAAATTCGATTTTTAAAATTTGATTTAACTCAAAATCATCTAGAGTTTTTCAATACCTTGGAAACGCATATGTATAATGGTTTTGTCACTTTTCATTCTACTGTGTTAATTATGTTTATTTCATTATTCATATCTCTTAATATTTCATTAGGTATTTTTTACTGCATCTGTATAGCACACTTTTCAATGTCCGTTACCTAATTTTGGCAAAAGTATATTAAAGAAATTTGAATTGCAAATACCTTAGAGCGAAAAAGTTGGCATACGTCGATTTCCAGAAAAATTAGATTTTATAAAACAGTTTATTAGTTATTATAATACATAACGATTACAATTTCATGGAATTTATATATACTGTTTTATTTCAAACAGTAATAAATCTGATCCCTTCAATCGAATGCACATTTGTCATTCCTCCAGAGTTTAATAATGGTTTTTATAGTTAATAAATTAAAAATTTGATTAATAATTTTAATAAAGTATTCGTAAATGCTTCATTTTAATAAAACGCAAAAAGATAACTATAGTTATCTACTTTTTATTTTTTATAAATTACCATAAGTAATCTACCTTATCAAATGATATAAACAAAAAGTTAGCGCATTTTACGGTGAGATATCCCCTAATTAAATTTTGCAATAGCTTATACAAAATAAAACGCAATTACCACAAAAAAACATGTTTGGAGCTCGCTTTTAAAAGGTTTCTGTCTCTTTTTGAAGTAATTTTTGAATCATGCAACAATTTCAAAAAATTTTTTACCTTACAGTTTTCCAAAATATTTCAAAAACATGTAATTTTTCGTAATTCTCCCGGATCTTTTATAACCCGTCCAAACACTGCGTTAATAAAACATAATCGATCTTTCAGACACTTCCACTGTCCGGCGACCGCTGTTTGACAGTTGACAGACAAACTCAAAACTTTGCCAAAGGGACAGTTAAAATTTACAGCAAAGTTATAAAATGTCCAGAGAGAAACAGCTTGTGAGTTCTAGTTAAATTTTGCGAAGTAGTTAATAATTCATCTGAAAATGCTTCCCCATTTACAGGGTTTAAATACACTTGTCATCATAATTGACCTAACCTAGGTTTTGAAAATTCCAAATGATGACAAAGATTTTATTTTTGTATCTTTTCAGTTGCTTCGTGTCCAGAGCTCCGAAGGAACGAAAAGAGTGGAAATTAGCGCTTCGGCTACTACAAGTCAACTATTTGAAACCATACATGATGCATTTAATTTAAATAGTTTCACGTTTGCATTGTACAAACAAATAAATAAAAAAGATGAGATTACCAGCAGCAAATCAAAGACACTGAGAGCTTTGGGGCTTAAGCATGGAGATATGGTATACCTGTCACCGCTGAATGGATCTGTATTGTTCAATGTAAGACATTATTTCAAATACCTAGTTTCTGTTTATATTTGACTTAATTGTTCAGCCTTTGTATATATCGTTTGTTAAAATAATGTTAAGTACATCTGTATTTAATATCAAGTTAACTAGAAACGGAGCAAGCGATCTAAAATATTCTCAAGATTGCCATACTTCCGGTTATACCGTAAATAGGCGTCAACTTGCTATTTTAGATGGAATACCCTATATATTCTTACATTTTTTAACTTGACCCCAAATTCTGAATTTATTTGGTGTATAATATTCTATACCTAAGTCAGAAACAGTCAATATATTACAGCGCGATATTTGTTCATTATATTGCGTGATTGTTATTAATAATATGTTATGATGATATTCGATATTTTATATTCATTATTATTAACCGAAATTATTTTATGCGTAATTGGGCTGTTAAATAGCGCTATCATCCGATTTCTGGTCTCATAAGAATTTCGCTTATATCCATAATTAGCAGTAGAACCGAATGATCGAATATCGGAATGCCAGTTTTTTTTTATAAATTTTAAATGTATTACACATGTAAAATATCAATTGAAAATTATGTTATATTTGTCGACCTGCAATATCTTGAATTACTAAACCGTCAAAACACCTTAATGTGAATCTTGATCTACTATGATGAACGATAAGTAATCTTAAGTGATTCTTAATATTATATGTGATAGTTAGTGTAGGAAAAGCATTTGGATTGATCAGATATATCCCAGTATGCCAATTATAATAGTTTATATTTTTTAACTAGAATAATACATCTGCTGGTGAACCGGTATCTGAAGCTGGCCCTTCAACCAGCAATGCGTCAAGAAGCAATATTGCTATATCTGTAGCAAGCAAAGTGTCAGCAACAGCTAAATCTAATATTAAAGAGGATGACGTTGATACTGCTTTATATAAACTGGATGGGCGAATTGAAAGATCTAGAGATGACAAATTGTAAGTTAATTAAGTAATTAATAATATAAGTATAATTAATTCCAGTGAATTATACTCATTCAACTTTTTTGTATCTCAGATGTCGTCACAACGCCAATTCAAAGTGTGTTCACTGTTCATCTTTGGAACCATTTGATGAGGCCTATTTGAAAGAGCACAACATTAAGCACTTATCTTTTCATTCTTATTTGCGGAAAATGATGTCAGGAGTGGATCGTGGCAAATTCTTAGCACTGGAAGATATTTCTTGCAGTATTAAGGCGGGTTGCAAGGATCACCCACCATGGCCTAAGGGTATTTGCTCGAAGTGCCAGCCGAATGCTATCACCTTAAATATGCAGGTAATACAGCATTACTTTAGCCAGAAAAAACGTCATACTGAACGAATTTTTATTTGTTGTTAGGCATATAGGCATATAGACAGCGTAGCATTCGAAAACACGAATTTAGTTGAGAAATTCCTGAACTACTGGCGTGCCTCTGGATATCAGAGAATTGGATATTTGTATGGAAACTATGAAGTGCACACCGACGTGCCTCTGGGTGAGTGGAACATATCTTGGCTTCACCTAATTCATAGCTTTTCTTTAACATTGTCATTAGATTCAAAAATCTATACGGAAACTGATGAAAGTCACATTCTGTATGGTAAATTGCGACTCAACTGATATAAGAAACAAAAATTTGAAACTGCATGGCATTGCTAGGTCGATCTATCTGTAAAAGTGTTGTTCTTCTTTCTTTCTTTTGGATTAAATGTTTTTTGACTACCCTCATATTCTTGTCGGGATACTTCTCGCACCTTTAAAGGCTAGTGCTCGGAACGACGCTACGCCTGGTTTAACTTTCGGAAGTGTCTTAGAACGAAATCGATCGAATTTAGTCCCGAGGGAAGCGCACTCTGTGGCAGTCTGAATCGGTGCCAAAATGCCAAAAACACCATCGCACCAAGCAACCGTTTTTGAACGCGCTTATTTCCGGGGAATTCCTTTCGGTAATTGTTAAAATCAGGGGCTTTGCCTTTCGATAATAACGGCTGCTGAGAGAATGGAGGGTACTATATGCCACAAAATATTGAATTGTCTTTAGCTGCTTGCAGCAGAATTTATAGTTCCATCAACTTTTGATACCTTTGCTGAGTTAAACATCAATCAAATCAGCAATTATCTGCGTAATGTAAAAAATCAATACGTCGTTTACTTGTGAGCATCAAAAACACTGTTGGCAAACTATAAAGCGTCTGTATCGATTTAATCGGTAATCACAGATTTCATAATTATGGTTTATGAATACTATAAATAAAATACATGATATGATGAAATAAATAGCTGCATTCAGTGGTGATTTTAAATTAATTCTTATTTTACTTGCAGGAATTAGAGCAAATGTTGTAGCGATTTACGAACCACCCCAAGAAAGTTCTCGTGATTCCATTCGTTTGCTGGTAGATGAAAAAGAAGATATATTGCGTCAAATTTCATCTGCTTTGGGCATCATGAGAGTGGGATGGATTTTCACTGATCTGGTGCCTGATGATATAAAAAAAGGCACTGTGAAACATACCAGAAACGTCGATTCCCATTTCCTCTCGTCGCAGGTAACTAATTGTTCTTTAAATTGTTATTACTATTAGTTCAGGTTATTTTTTTTACATGAGAAACGTACATAAAATAATATGAATACTCAATACTCATGTAATTTCTGATTATTATATAGAAATACATACGCAACTGGAATTAATCTATAGGTAACATTTCGAAGTTATTTTCTAATCTTCCAAACAATTTTACATACAGTACTTTTATTGTTAAAAAATTTTGAGTACAAAATTAATTTTAGCACTGTTAAAATATCTACATATGTCATTAAAACAAGCAATAACGTTTATCTATAAACAACACCGGTTTTAATGTCTGTATTAAGATCCGAAGAATTTCTAGCAAAACTTAACAGTTTAGCTCATATTTGTCTTCAAAGTCACAATTAGAGTACTATTGATGGTTATAAATTCAACATTCTCACAATTATGATAGCTTTAACAAAATGAACTATCGCAGATATGTTTTTATAAGTTAGACTTTAAACCAATACTTCTGATACAAAGATTTTAAAGTTATAACAAATACGTCAACAGAGACTGGAGAAGAGAAATCTGGCTTAATTTTTTGGCATTTTACTCTATGCCATAACACTTAGAGGAAAATGAGAACAATTACAACAATTTCTTTCAACTAATTCATTTTCTTTTCTTGTTGAAAGTTGTCAACAGAGAACGCTACTTATTTTTTTTTGTTAAACGGTCTTTTGCAATAGGATACTGTTTGATTGGTCTTTGGAATAGTTAAACGCATTATGAATATAATTAAGATGTTTTCGTAGATCCATCCAATATATACTTGTTATTTGGGGGAAAAAACCTCTTTTGTTGTGCCTACTATCAAATTCGGTATAATGTTTGTTTACTGACACTGATCAGTTCCTACATCCTCACGCGAATATTTCTATTTAACCTGGTATGTTCTTCAAATAATTTGGCAATTAAAAATTGAAGTTCTATTTTTCATTCCAGGAATGCATTATGGCTGGATATTTGCAAAATCTCCATCCCAATGCGTGCAAATACGCGTCGAGCGGCAACTTCGGGTCTAAATTTGTGACAGTTTGTGTAACAGGTAAGGAAATTATTATATTGATATAAATTACAGTTATTTGATCTTATGAACATTATATATGCATTAGAACGAACTATTCTTATGTTCATATTTTTAATATAAAAAATCTGCTGTAGCATATACTTGACGGAAAAGCGAGAATAAGGCATGTGAACGCACTATGTGTATTTTTCAGTTTCGCGCTATTGGAGTGCATTACATTAACTTTGGTCTTATAGTTGCACTTTGAAAGGTCTTGCCATAAATCGGATCATTCTATCTTTAGTTTTAGGCATTTCTAATCAAAACTAGTGGAGTTTCTAGAGTCTAGTCTAGAGGGTTAAAGAGCCTAATTTCATTCGAAGCACACATAATATATCACTGAATCAAATACAATCATAAATTATCCTAAATATCATATATTAAAGACGCAACTTCCCAAAGAAAGTCATACTAGACAATGGATTTATAAGCAATTATAAATCTGAAACTTTTACAGATTTACGGCAGACACTTCGATAAATGAACAATTATTGTTTTATGTGTATTTAAATCGAGTTTTATTGATTTTCCCTTTCACATTTCTCTATTTCGCTCTAGTCAAACGATTGACATTTCTTCAACGGAAAATTTCTGACGAATTGAAAGTATCACTGGTTAAAAACCCGCTCAATTAAATGCCATGGAACTCCTTTTACTTCCATCTTCAAGTATTTGCTACACTTAGCAGCGGCTGATTCTTTATAATACAGATACTTTTGTAAATGTCTATTAATTGGTAGATTTACTTAAGAAAAATGGTTTGAAAAATTGTGAGAATGTTTTGTAAGAATCAAATTTAAAATTTCAGGAGATAAATCAAATCAAGTTCATATGGAAGGCTATCAGGTGTCCAATCAGTGCATGGCTTTGGTGAGAGACAACTGTCTGGTGCCAACAAAAGATGCTGCGGAATTGGGATACGTGCGCGAATCTACTGACAAACAATATGTGCCTGATGTTTATTACAAGGTAAGTGATTTTATGTCTATTGAATTTATTTAATAAGTTGGACCCATTGAAATTACTTTATTTGATTTTTCATATAAACTGCTCAACAAATTGAACGTTAAAGAGCCAAAATTAACGTAACTTTCGAAGTGAGTAAATTCTGACTGCTTCAAGCGATTTGGTTTCTGTTCGAAGCCTTATCTAGCCCCATTTTTTTTTGTTCGCTTTTTTGCGAGCTTGTGGAAAATTTATCTAAATCACAAATTTTTGCAAAAACACTCAATAACTGAAAAATAACTGAACTAAATAGCCCTTCAAACAGAAATAGAATCGCTCACAGGAGTCACAATTTATCCAGTTCAAAAGTTGGTCCAAATTTGTCAGTGTAACGTTGATTTTGGTGATCAGTTTAGATATAGGATTCCGTGCAAAGAAATAGTTGCGTTATATTATTCGGTACTCGATTTTTGTAGGCGTTATTTATCTTTAGCACCTTACTTATTCTACTAACATTTAATGCTCAGAATTCATTTTTGCTGGTAGAGCATGTAAACTAGTACCTGTTGGAAATCCTCAGTTAATCTTCAATAAAACGAAAGTAGATCACGAGTGTATTCCAATTTTATTTTTACACATTACAGCAAAAATTACATTTAGACAGTGTATTCTATCTTACGAAAGGTTTGTTCATTAATGGCGAAGTTATCCAGAAACAAACTGCATCTATAGCGATTCGTACCACCCAGTTAAATACTTAATGAACAAACTTTCCACTTACGTTTGCGATTTTTTAATTATTATTTAGGCGAGCACACTTATATATATTTGCTAGTACGTTTTGATGTCTCAGTTACCGAAAACTAGAATTCGATTCTACATTTCTTTCAGTCACAGGCCCTTTGTACTTTTCTTAACGATTTAAGTTGTCTTTGGTCAACGAAGTTTTTTGTTGGTTTGCGTGCCATTCTAACTCGAAATTTCAGACGATATCAACCCTTTCCAAGACTTTCATTAGAAGGTCAGTTATGGAATGTGAAACATTTTTAAAGGAGAACAACTGCAAATTTAAATCCTGAGATTAATCACGATACACTTTTCTTTTGAATTGAGAGTGTAAACATGGTTTTCAGCACCAAGTCAGTCAACTTAGACTTCATTTCAAGTCGAATCCTGCTAAGCGCAATTGCATTGTGAATGTACACACAATGTGCAATAGCGTATTCTTATGTAAATAAGTTACAAAACGTTTTGCATTAGGGAAACATAATAACTATCGCGGCTAACTATTTTATTATAAAAGTGGTCTGGTTTTTATATTTTCTTTCTTGAATCAGTTTGGATGCACAGCAATATTACTTTATTAAGTATTAAATACTAGATAATTTTATTTTAAAAACAATTTCAATCAGCCAATTTTTCGAACGATGAATTAGACCCACATATTTATTACCTTTTTCCTATTTGAGTTTTTAAACTTTTGAATTTAGCGTCGAAGTTTGTTAGTTTATTTAAAGAAAGTTGTTAAACAAAATGAATTGAAAATTGTTGGTTGATTATCGGCATGGTCTTGGAGTTGCAGTAGATTTTTATTATTTGTCATTAAATCCTTATCATAACTTTTTTCAATTTTACCTTTAGGGTTATAAGGTGTGGGTCACATGCCTAAAAGGTGACTATTGAATGACTATATAATGGGTTTAACTTTATAAATTGCAGTTATCTCACACATTATACATATTTCTTTTTTTACCTTGTTAGATGCTTATCTATCAGTTATATAAACAAAATAATTCAAACTAGGGCGAGTTGAACACTGATTTGAAATGTTATATCTAGCAATAACTCAATGAAATTGAATACTTTCAAAAAATAATTTTTTGTTACGGTATTGAAGAGAATCGTTAAAAAACGATCCCATTCCTCCTAGATATTGAAATATTTAGTTCAAGCTCTGTACTCTAAGGTTGCAAATATAAATTCGGTCCAATATGACCATGCGTGAACCTTAGATAACAAATTTGTGATACTATCTATATCTGCATGTCTAACTGATCCACATAAACGCAATGGTAAAATATAATTCTCACATTTTTCTCGATGCTCCTTTACATTTTTGCTTACAACTAATCCGCGAGACGTTCGGGTATGATATGCACGTTCGATTTGGAGATAAAATTCGTTGGTTTCGGCTGATTTTGGTACGGTTAGTATGATTTGACAGTTAGTGCAAAAGCATTTAAAACGAAAATGCGATAAAAAAAGGATGTATTTTGCAAAGCTACAAAAATACTAGCATGTTTCGAATCAAAATATTATACGTTCTACTGCTTGGTCTCGAGAGAACGTTTTCTATATCACCAAACAGTCTTTTACGATCTGTTACGACTTCTACTATTAGGCCTTCCTTGGACAATATTTCTCATTCGCTCAAATATTCACATTGAAAGCTTTCCCTGTTATACATTAGCAAAAATAGTAAATATAAAGTATCACAAATATATCAAATTTGCCAAATCGAAATAATACACGTTGAGTTAAGTTTTCATTTTGCACTTATTCAAATTGCGATTGAATGTAACTGTATTAAAGTAGTAGTATTCGTAATTATTTGAATACATCAATTTTCTAGTGCAATGCATACGTTGTTCCTGTTTGTGCAAAGTATATATTTGTGATACTGATGTGAAACGAATATGATAGTCGAACCAACTTTATCAACTCCAGGAAAGTTAACATATAAATGGTTCAGCAATGCAAATCGGTTGCCAAACGCATATACAAATAATATAATAAATACAGAATAAGGAAGCGTTTGTGTAATAAAAAAATTGATATATCCTACAGAACCAATGCTACTAGAATATATTTGTTTCCTAATAAACGGGTTCAAAAATATAAAACTTTCCTATGTATTCGTTTCCGAATCAATGCATCCACGCTTTTCTTAGACTCTGATATCTTTAACACCTTCCCTCTCGTTCTCTCTGTAGACTAACGTAACAAAGATTATATATTTATATAAACCTAATTTCAGAAGCTAAAGATCGACAACAATAAAATATATCCGTCCATATGCTCTTTCGATATCTATTATTTAATACGAAAATATAGATATACATATATTTCGAAATTCGTTTAAGCTTAGAATTACACCATTTGCGACGATGTTTGAAGCTACACATAAAAACATCTATCATTAAATACACCAAATATTTTTTCTTAAGTCTAAGTAGTTTAGCGGTACCCCATCGAGCGCAATATTACTAAAATATACGATTCTCCATACGAATTATTATGTATTTGGCAAACAGCTCCCCTGATTCAATCTACTCTGACTTTGCGTTAATATAAGTTTTTTAAATCATAATGTTTGATTATGCAGTGTTGTTATTGTCACACCTATAGATCTAACACTACGTAGCTACTCTAAACACTTACTGAAGTTTGCCACATTTCGATATAACGATATTTTTAGTCGGTTTTCCTGCTGTGTCCCCATAGGTGCTAATTTTTTCAACTAATTCTATACCTTCTACAACGTGACCGAAAATTCCGGTAAATCCGCGCATTTCCTGTAATATAATCCTGAACTGGGAACCTACCATTCCCAAGTTATCGTGACGTTTTTGAGTTCTTCGCATTCCCACTGTGCCGCGCGACGCAACAAGCTTAGTGTCATCGGGCAAGAAGTATGATTCTTCGAAAATCGATCTACCTCCCCTACCGTTATTGAGCTCAAAGTCGCCGGTAATAACGCTTTCTCCTTCCCAACACTGGAAAATTTGACAACCTTTATACCCCATTCCCATTTCCCCAGTAGTTAACACGGCGAAATTCTTTGCCATCTTTGGAGCAGCATCAGCTCTCACTTCGATGACGATTCTACCCATTTGGGTGCCGTTTACTTCAATATTAAAGAAATATAACGGACATACGTTGGAGGGTTGGCGCAGCTGTGGGGAGGGCATCATCGGTTGCATCATCAAATTATTATCCTGATAGATGTTTTTAGGTGTAGCGACGAACTGGGGAGGATTATGCGCATGGGCGAGGTAGTTCAAAGGAGGTACCGTGTTTAAGGTTTGGTGGTTTTGATTATGGTTTTGGTAATCGAGGACCCCGTTAATCGGTTGTTTAGATAACACGTGACGAGAGTATAGTTGGGACATACAATAATTCGCTAAGAAAAGGATGGGGTTTTGTTGCGAAGGAGTCAGAAGTCGGGAATTCCCCGGGAACAATGCTTCGCCGTTTTGGATGCTGCTGAGCGCTTGCTTCAGTAACTGAAAGTCGAAGATCACCGATGAGTTTCGAATGAGGTCATCCAGTTGACATTGCAGGTACATTTCATGATAGCGCAACTGAAGACGGTGCTTCTCCATGTTGACGTTCGCGTTGATACTGTGCACGTCGGACAGTGTTTCTGCCATCGATAGGTTCAAACGGAGTTTCGCCAAAAGATCACGAGTCTCACCTGAATTTAAACTTTCCGTGTTGACGAGAGAATGCCACGAAACACAAATGCTTACCGATTTCGAAGTGAGATGCGTTATTCGTTAGGTCGGCTTCGACGTGAGTTTTTAACGTTACACACGCCTCAAGAATCTTCAGCAGGAATTCGCGCTGCTGCTTTGCCAGTCTTTGTATCTCGGAAAGCATCTATAACGGTTAAATACAATTCAATGAACAAGTTTCCATTGACCTGAAGTCGCGTTTGAGGCAACAGACTAAACAAAACTGTGAAGATTTTGGAAAATGTATTCTGGGGCTCCAAATAAGATTCTTTCTTGGACGAATATCATGACGAAGTCACGCCTTTACTACCAGAAACTTTATGACCTAGAAAATAACTTTCATGTGTAATAATGATTAAAGCGGGTATAGAAACAATAAAATTGAATCCTAATAAAAGGGAAATTTAACAATGACTAAAATTTCAAGATTGGCAACAGGTTTACGATGAGTAACTGAAAGAGCAATGCGTTCAACAGTACATGCCAACATGGGTTATAGAACAATTATTTGAAATAACACCTGGACGGGTTTAGGCACTTCTATTTTAATAAAGAATATGCTTTTATTATGATGTTTTAAGCTTTAGAAGCCGTAGAATTACGAAAAAAAAAATATTTAAAATACTTTATGGTTCCCAGTATGTAGTAAGTTGATGCACGACTTTGAGGAGAGGAAACTTGTGCAAAAATAATATTACATGACACTGAAATCTGAAATCATTTGAGTTGTTGTTCCAAAAAAAAACTAGAAAGAAGATAAGAAATATTTTTTAGCACAAACTCTAGGCAGGATGGAATCACCTACAACGTATTTAGAGTACTATATTTAGTGTTATTATTTCTCATACCTACAGAAATAATTGCATATGCATTATGATACCAAGAAGAGATGTAACTAAACCAAAAGATCTAAATGGGAAAAGAAAGCCCTGAGTTTTCATACAGTGTCGGCGGGATATTTTTCAACCAGGATAATATTGAATATAAAGCAGAGAGCAAGAAACAAATTGCAATTGCTTGAAATGCTATAAAGATAAGCAAAATGAGTAGTTCTCTGACTACCAAAACGACTTTTACCTTGTTCATCGATGCCAGGTCGATTTGCATTTCCGCCACTAGATGCTCTTTGGCTTCAGTTTGAGATTTAACTTTGTGAGTGGCGTGCTCAGCGGTCGCCGCGCATGCTCTGCAAAGTGAGGTACCGCAGGTATGACACCATAGAACCAGAGGCATCGCATGCGTGTGGCAGTTTTCCGAACCAATCTAAATTGATTGATTTTTTTGGTGAACAAAAAATTACAATGTGGTGTATTAAAACACCATATCTTAGATATTCAATTTAACTGTACATGCAAGCTATTCGGAATATTTTTTATTCCAAAACACTTTTGCTGCACAACAGAAATTTGTTTGTGTTTTTGCAAGTTTCTTTAAAACTTATCTTAAATATTAATCTCAGATTATTCACCTGGGTATTATGGGTCTTATCGCGTAACCATAAGAAATTTTATTTAATATGTCTTTAGTTAATTGGAATAAAAATAACTTTTCAATAGAAGCTGTAAATGCGGAAGATATATTTGTATTTCAGTACGCTTAATAACTTTTTGTTCAAATGATACTTCGTGATGCATTTTATGGAAAAATGTAATTCGTCTATAAGAAATATCATGAAACCAATATCAATTCGAATCCAACAAATGGAAATAAAAACTACGCTTTCCGGTAAAAATTTAAATTTGATCCATCGCTACTAAATAATCGAAGCTTGATGTTTGGACTCAATTGACGACGTTTCCAAACAAAATGATTTATTTGATGTCCTTCGATGGTTTACAGGGGTTTTTCTGGGCGCTTCTTGTTTTCGCAACTTAAATAATTATTTATCATACCTGTGCACCGGTTTGTCAAGTTAAAAAAACGTTCAAGTTCAATGTAAACTAAAACCAAAACTATTGAAAAACACTCTTATTTTGTAAATGTTTTTTAAACATTTCTGAAAGCATGTTGTTCTTACCTTAGGCGTTATTGGTGTTTTATCGGGAGGTTTTATGCCGATATTCAACTGGGAAAAGTTCTTCGCCAAACAGAGTACCGGAGTGTACGTGGGCAACGACTCCGGGCCCAAATCCCCCAGTTCGGTTTTTTTCCAGCAGTAAACGCAATATAATTCGTGGCCCTTGGTGAGACTTGTGCGTGTGCACTGTAAACAGAAGTAGTGTTTGCACGAAAGCAGCTTCGGGCTCAGTTCGGAATCGTTAAATTTCTGTCTGCAGTACCCACACACCATCAGCTCTTCGAATTCTGATACAACGGGATCCATTTCTGAAACTGAAATCAAAAGTTAGGTGTTTAAATTCTTTCGATAAACTTATTTATGGTATAATTAATATTGAGACAACTTGTCGGTTATAGTTCAGACCGGTGATTTTTTGCTTTTGCTTTCGAGCGAAACACTTTTGAGGTTGCAACCCACTCGTGCTTGCGACGTCAAACAGATACTCTTCTAGAAGCCCGAAAACTTCCCCAGTTTCGAGCAATGGCAACGAAAGTCGAAATTTTTTAATATTATTCAAACCATTTTAATTTTCCAAAGGGCAATCAAAATGAACGACTATTGTCTTCCTGAAAACACTATTTTTTTTAAATATCTTACACATTACTAATCATAGCTAACTCATTCATTAAAAAAAAAGTTCATAAGTTCACGATGCGCAATAAAAAAGCGATTTTTTTTCGGATAACTGATTGAATTGGGAATATTAGCAAAGGTGAAAGTTGACCTTAAATATTCAAGGGATACTTCCTTACGTAATTTCCCATTGTTCCCCTTAGTAATATTTCAAAATATGTCCTCGATTAAATAAAATATATCATAATGACACTTCCTAACTGTAGATTAGAACTTTAAGGCCCATTTAGGTATTTGCTTGAGAGCGTGCGAAGCTGCTGAATATATTCATCGCCATGTTTCAACCACTCGGAATAATTTTATTTCCCGATTACTTAAGAACGGCAAACCTAAACAAAAACGTGCTTTGCACTAAAAGCTCGTCTGTTTATTCAGCTTATCGATTAATTGAATATATCTTAATTTTTCATAATGTCTATTTCGGTTTTTCCTGAATGTTTTCCAGTTCTCAGGGTTTCAAACGGCTTCGTTTTCCTACTGTTTTATATTAGATCGAATGTCCCCAATCCGTCCTAAATATATGGTATTATTAGACAATATGAGGTATATGAGATCGATCATATCCAAGGTTGCGTATTTTTATTATTGGTGTATTTTTGTAATTTACAAGTCTCCTGCAACTTAACTAACAGGTATGATGACGAATGGTATTAATTCTTGTGCAGTCTGGTTTTACGAATTTTTCTTCCACCAAAAATGCCTTAGTTCGATAGCACAGTAGGGGCTTTAACCATATACATGGGCATATAAAACCACTTTGTGTTACACATAACTATATAACTCATTGCTTGGACAAGTCTTTTAAATGTTAGTTTGGACTAACAAATTTTAGCAGTTGCGTTGCTTTGTCGCCTGAATATTATTTTCCCATTAATTATAAGTCAATGTAAACATATAATTACATGTTTAATGATTGGAGGCAAACATCACGTGGTAAAATTCACGTGCTATGTGTTTTGAACATTAACCAGCAGTTAAGTTCGTCGCACAAGATAAATTTGAGTATCATTTTTTCTGCATCATGTGGCTATTGAAAAAGTAATGTTTCGCAGTTTAAAGAAACAACATTCTCAAATGAAGTGTGTTAGAAAATCTTTATTTATTTAAAATTATCCATCTGAATATTATACGATAAGTAAACGTTGCGAGGATTTGCAAAATTACCAATACAGCCATTTGTTTTAGTTGAAAAGATGTTGGATGGTTGAAACTGTATTTGTTCAGACTGGTATTGAAACTACTAACAGCCAAACTTTGGTTGGTAAACCCGATTATTTCCCTTGTTGCACTCTTTTATTCTTTGGACATTCCAAGAAATGGACTAAGATTTTAGAAAGCCGCTTTATTTTTAAATAGTATTATAATACAAAGTGAAAAATGTTAAAAGTAACATATTTAACTCATAATCTCGTTTTCATTAACTTTTGCTTCGAACTGAACAACATTTTTACTCAAGCATAAGATCTTATACACTAATAACAATGTACAAGCAAGACTATTAGAGGAAGAAGAACTTGAGTTGGATATTTAATGTTGAATGTTCTATTTGAAAATTATCAAATATTTTATGTCAATTTCTGAATGTATTTTAAAAAATCTGACAGAATTTTCGCAGCAATCGTGAGAGCTGATGCATTTACTTACGCGAAAAGTGAAGCAAATTAACTGCTAAGGGAAGTTAAGGAAGTTATTTAACTCGCAATATCAGATTTTTAGAACCATTTTTCGCATTAATGGGCATCTAAATTGAATTTCACCCGTAACAGTGTTAAAAGTCCAATGATTATGTGGCACTAGGCCATAGTTGTTCGTTCTAAATATATATTCCATTTGTTTAACTATTATTACCCAAGGTCAAAATTGATTATTTTAAAAAATGCATTTTAAGCATTTCCTTATTTGCCTGCAGCTTATGGAATATGGTTTTTACACTTCATTGACTATTTTCAAGGTTCAATTAAAAGTTAAACCAAATGTTTTATGGTGCTTCAAGCATCTGCTCTAACTTTTAATCCTGATCTGTTTAAATGTATGTACATATTCTTGCAGCAACTGCGCTGGTTGTTTGAATTATTTTCAAAGTTTACAAAAAGCTCAAAAAGTAGTTTCAGTAGCTTTAAAGTAGGTATGTAGTGCGTGACAAGATAACACTAAATCAAACAATTACTTCTATTGCTTGAGGGATGAGACAAGTGGCAAAAAGAAACCTTTTTGCATTTAATTTCTTTGCTAATTTTAGGGGTTTAGTACTACCCCATAATAATAAACGAACCTTTTTATTTATGTTAATTTTAGTTCTTCCCTCTCGCTATTCAAGTGCGTGGTTTTGTTTACTACGGCTTATTCAAGGTGTTTTGTAAGTACGTGATGTACAGAGCAATAAGGCATTTTTTTCAAAAACATCAAAATGTTATTGTTTGACCATGCAATGTTTTCATTCAGTAAATAATCGCTACTGCATTTTAATTTGTTATAATTACTCGACAAGTTGGTTGCCGTTTTCAGTATCGTTTAAATATTTTTGCATTTAATTTATGTTGAAAATGGTTCAACCTAGCGCAAAAACTACAACATACTAAAATAACTTAGTAACAAACTCCTGAACGGACAATTTAACGCTAGTTACATATCATTGGCCTACACTTTTATGTACCTTTTTACAAATCTTCGTGAATAGTCGTAACATATATTTATATTATATTGAGTAAATTGAACCCGAGTTAAAAATTGAACAAACATTTTAAAATCTTCATTTATTAGAAAGAACGCGATTCTGAAGAAACCAATCAATCAAAATAACACGGTTGAGTTGGGAGCACAAAAAATGCTGTTGGGTTCATAAGTCATTTTGGATTGGAGGTAAAACTATAAAACGCTTGTGACTGCATTCATTTGTCCTCGTTGCAGTATTTAAGTTTCTGTAAGTTTTTCATCAATTCTTATTGTTGAATATTAAATGAGCCGAATCTAGTTTTAAAATCTAGATACAAATTTTATTATATTTATTCTTATGTGCATAAGATTATTTAGTAAGTAACATCGTTCATTATGTAACTCTCAATTGTTTAACTTAATTCACGACGCTGTAGATAACACAATCTTATAGATATGAAAAACAAGCATAGAAAACTTCATTGCAAACGTTAATTGAAATTACGCTTAATTCACTGCTGTCCATTTCGTTTCGCAGTAAACAGAAAATCGTCCGAACCACCGAGTTATTTACAAAGCTAAAATGGGAATAAATTTGTTGGGTTCCTAATTTTTCATCGTCACAGTTTTACACAAATGTATCGAGATGCATGTCGGTTTTAATCAAATTCGCTCGTCAATTATGTATGTAGGCCCGATTATACTCTTTTTAAACGTATAGGTCATAATGTCAAGGATTTCGCATTAAAAATAGCTGGTAAAAACCGTTCTTTAGACGAAAATGTGTTTGGGTCATAAAACGTTAACAACATTTAAGAGAGCTGTTAAGAGAGATATGAGTAAGTCATTTCGGTAAATATTTGCTCTTTGCCGAGTTTTGATAAAAATCCGACAGTAAAATGCAGATTGTAAGGTCCCGTCGAACATGCACACCTTCGAAATTTAATACCTGGGAGCGGTTGTAAAGGTATTCGATGGGATTATCTAAATGCTATTGGTAAAAGTGGTAAAATGTAGAAGTTGTGATAGTGCACATCTCGAATTTTTAATTTAGAATTTCAGTAACCCAGTGGAGCGTAAAACTTAATATTTTACCATCAATTTAACGATTACCCCTAAGAATACCAGGAACAACTGTTAGAGTTAATTTATGTTATTGAATACGCAAAGATTGGCTAGTAATTATAAGTACGTAAGTTTCGTTGTAAGTTTCAATTTTGCCAATTTGGATATTATTTCTTGATGAAATTTTTCAGCCAATAATGTCAAATGCAGTTTTGTACACATGATTAATAACTTATATCTTCTTTTTTTTACTGTTATGACAATCAAGTGATGCTTCCTCAATTTTCATATTATAGAAACTGATATTATGAAAAATGTATAACACTTCTTCTACCCCTTGCAACTAGTATGGAAAATCATTCACGAACGGTAAACGGAAGCAGTCTTCCAGGATACTACAATAGACTTTGAGACAGTTCACAGTCTGACCCTGAATAAAGCTTTCAAAACTGAAAAGCTGTTTAGATATTCCATTTGATAGATCATTAATCACCGGCTACGGGGCTGGAAAAGGCAAGATTATAGTGGATTTAGACGACGTTAGGATTTGAAAAATTGTAATCGTGAAAACCAACAAAAAGTGGATAAATATTAACCAAGAATCAAGCAATAACAAGTCAAGGATAAATCGTGACAACTGTAGATCTCCAGCATGATTACTTTGATCAGATTTTAGGCATACAGAGTTTTTTGTTTGCCGCTATCACACACGTGCATTCTGAAGATTTGCCCCAACGACCGTGCCATATTGATCACAAAAAATGATAATAAATGCATGCATTTGACGGTATAAGTTTTGGCTGAATATCATGGAAATACCTACTTTCAAAGGAGATTTTTTTACTGAAACTGAATAATGGGAGTTACATAGGCTTGAAACTGAAAAAAATACTTGAAATATGATATGTGATTTAGTTTTCCGATATTGCGCGATTAACCCATTAATTTATCTGATAAACCACTTAACAAATTCAATAGACACATAGGCCTAAAACTCGATTTTTAGTTTTTCTTTGCCATTTTTTCAACAGAACAGATTATCCTCATCCGCGATGGGTATACCGCTTAAATACAGGTACTTATTAAAGCTATTAACAATTCAATGAATTTAGAAACTTGGCTCGAATTTTTATAATTTATTTGTACTGTTTCTGCGTATTTTTTTCGAAATTTACTAGAATATTTGATCCGCCGGTTTATTGCGCCATTATTATTTTCGACATTGTTTTATTTGTTATATTTCTGCGTATGTTTTTCCAAATTTACTGGGATCAATTATCCGCCGGGGTTATTGCGCGACAAAATAATTTTATTCTAGTGATAAATTAATGCGATTAAGGCTTAATGAATTCAGATACGGCTGCTCTATTTTTTATTCTTGATAATTCTTCATCTAAACTTGATACTCGTATTTTCGTCTTGATTATTAACCATTTGCTTATACCGATTAATGTATGCGATTAGAACACTCAATTACTTCGGGTAAATTGATTTTTATAGATAAGTACGATTGTTGAATGTCGGTATTTTGGGACATTTTCTATTTCTTATATTTTCGTATCATTTTATGCATTGATATAAATTCGCAACTGTATAAATTATCCTTCTCTGGGTCACCGCGAGATTAACAACGCTCAACTTCCGTGAAAACCGTCTGTAAACGAACTGTTTTTATTTATAGATCGCAACTTTAGTATTTTTTACCTATACTTTGTGCGAATTCTCAGGCGTAAAATGGCCTTTTTTCTTTACTAACTTCTCAGTTCAGGATCAGACTGATCTCTGATTTTTTTCCCGTGTATTTTCCAAATAGGTAACGACCAATATTTTGAGTTCTTTGATCTAAGTAGAGCATTATTTATTTCCAACCAACAAACTAAATAAATATTGGCTGAAATTTTGCCATGCATATACGCGCTCGACGGATTCCAAGGCTATTCGAACCAATAAATTGGCGTAACGAGTAACGAGGCCTTATTATTGTTATCTATTGTTTATGTTTTACAGTTACAGTTCACAACGGGTTGGAAATTCATGTTATAACAATTTTTCGGGCGGATACATTGCGCATTTTATCATCGCCCTAATATGTTTCAGATTACAGACCAACCGTGTGTGTGGTTTCAGACACATTTTCATTGTTTATTTATCGGATGACTTTTAATATTGATAGCTAGAAGTTAGTAGAACAACACCATATGTACATGACGTTTTTCCAATCCTTTTTTTAAGGTCAGCAAATGATTGGGCTGCTAAAATGCTTTCAGAAAAATAACAAACAATATGGGAATGATTCACATATAAATACATTTTACCCGTTATTACTTATGTGTAATCATCCGTTCTTTTTTCAATATTTATTGATATACATCCAGATTTTATTCTAGCTTTCAATAGGTAGTTATTAATTGGTTGGCTGATAACTTTTTGTCATCGTTAATTCTTCCTAAATTTGCCATTCGAATTCCTTTATATACTTTATATTCTGATATAAAGTAGGATAAAATTGTCTCGTAATCATTTTCGGAGTTTTAAAGTTTTTCTGATAAATCTTGTCTTCTTGTTCAGTGGTTATTTAGAGAACATCGAGAACAGCTTGAAGTAATTTCGGTCTAAGTTAAGGTTAAAACCAGTAGTCATACTGCAACACTTATTATGACGCGCTAACTTCTGCCCGTGTAAGACATTAGAAGCAATTTTAATATTAAAAATGTCATTTTATTTATTAAAATATATTTACATTAAAATAGCTCAATGTTTATGAGCAACTTAATAGTTTTAATACGTTTTCTTGCCAAAATAATGAATTGAGTTCAGCTCTAAATATTTGAGGAGCACTGAAAATCTATTTTTCGATTAAATAACTAATTTAGAAACGTATCCCAGTAAAAACAGTTTTAAGCACTCAACATAGGCTAAAACCACTAATAAATATAAATAAACCAAACAAACATCTAAATTGAATAAAACAATAATACATCAATATCCAGAACGGCAATTACAAATTCGTTTATTATATAAATTATTACATTGAAGTTGGCAGAATTAAATAAAATATAGTGGTGGAAACCTAATATTCAAATGAAAAAGTTGCACTGAGCTGAAGCAACTCATAGTCAGTAGTTTACGGCAATTTCAGTTAAAAAAATACAATAAGTTACTGAACAGACATAAAACTACGCCAAACAGTAGGTATTTTAACAACAAAAACACGAAAAGGGCGATCACCTACTCACATTGACAGAGATTTCAAAACATTGTTTGGAAACTTATTAATTAAGTTGCGCTTAATATAGAACATCCTTAACCCTCACAAAACTAAGAATTTTCATTAAGGAATATATAGGAATACTAAGGAAAGTCGAGCATTAGAGCTGCTAAAAGCGAAGCTAAGCCAAATCAATGATGAAAAATCTTTGAACTTAATTATTCGCAAATTAATTTGTATGCACCCCAATTGAAAAAAAAAACGTTTTGCTTTTGCAATGTTTCAGGAATGCTTATGTTTTCTTCAACCCACGAGATCCGAATAAAATACAGTCGACTAATTGAATATCAATAATTATACCTATAAACACTTGAAATAGTAGAGGGTTTATTTTCTCTCCGATACTTAATTATTGAATTTTTTATGACCGTATAAAGAGGAAACATTTGAAAAGCATAGTTTGGGAAAGCAATCCGCGACATTTTCATTCGACAAATTCATACCGAGTCCTTTTTTTTTAAACACATTCATCCAACCAAGTTTCATTTTGTGAACACCTTTCGTCCAACATATCGTGACATCAATTTAAACAGTTTGGCTTAAATCACAGCTTTCCAACAAAACTTAAAAACTGTTTTAGTTAGTCTTAGGTTTGTCGTCACTATTTGAAATAGTGGTATTTTTTACACTATAATAGTTCATAGTACAAGAACACAAGTTTCATAGTACAACAACACAAACACGAATTGTTAGAAGTACATGCAGGCCTAGTCTAATAAAGCAATCAATACGTTTTTCAAGTTTTGGCAAGGAACACCACCAAAATGGCAAATTAATTTTTCTGTTCATTTCCTCAATTTAAATTTAGGTTTTATTCCTGGTTAGTTTAAGCAAATCAGTCTATGCACATAGTACAGTCTGTTCTCGAAGTGCTTAAAAATGCAATGTTTATTGACAAAAAATGTTTATTGAAAATTGTGGTGCACGTACAGTCGATATTGGTTTTCACACGCTTCGTAAAATCGGTGCAAATAGATCTTATCGAAGTTGTTTATTAAATAGCTCAGGAAAGATTTTTTATTCAACAGACAAAGTTGTTGATGTCTTATAATGCCTCCCAACATGAGGCATGCTGCTTAATGTATTCTTAGCTTTATATGCGTGGAAGTAAGACTAAATATTTTTGGTAAAACTTTAGTTGGAGCCATGGTTGTGAGCTAATAAGACAATATTGTTGCTGACGATGAAAGATTTATTCAACTGTAGAATCTAGAAATTTAGACAAAGAATAAATTAAAAGTGATTGAAATAGTATATGAAATCGAAAGTAGACTATTCAGACAATTGTTGAATAATATTAATATCCTTCACATATTTTATTTGGTAGCGAGGAAACATTATGTCAAAAAAGTTAAAAATGAAGCAAGGCAAACATTTCCTTACTTAATTATCAAAGGTATATTGATTGTTGTCTTTTATTTGCCCGAGAAAATTGTGAGAAATTACTGCAACATTTCTGTTGCTAACATTACAAACATTACAAATAAAATACCACAAAATTGGCTTAAACGTACGCATTTTTTAAACAAAAAGCACAGTGAAAGCCAAACTGGGGGACTCTGTAAGTCTCGTATATTTATTTAGCAATCAAACATTTTTTTGGACTTCGCATAAATCTCTATTCTATTCGCCTTTTAATATCGTTTGTTATCTTTTTTCAATTAGGCATAGATCAACGAGTATTTAGCTGATAATATTGAGACTAACATTATTTACACGTGCGAACGAAACACATTGTTGCCAAATGTATGATTATGTTTTTTGTAAATATTTCAGTTCTTATTGAAAACTCTACTATTTTTTTTTTGTATTCCCTAAATACTTCCCGACAATATCTGCGAATCCGATTTTAAATCATATTGCTCTATGACACATTGCTTGTTATCAGACAGTGTTAAACTGTGAATTAAAATATCAGCTTTCCATCAACCGCTAGGTTTGTCACCTTGAAATTCCTGGATCTTCACTAAGACCAGAATAATCATAAAAAGAAAACAATGTAACACTACGGAGGAGATTAAAAAGGACATAAAATTGCGACTAAAGATAGCGTCAACGACGATTTCAATTCAATTAACTGCTTGAAGTAATGAGATCTGCGATTAATAATTTAAGGGCGAAATTTGTCGCAAACTTTTCTTCACTTTAACTATTCTATTTTACTATTTGCACAATTTCTACGTATTATGCAACTTCGGGCCATTGCACTTAAAGCTGACTGTACGATAAAACTTGAACTAGAATTGGAATAACAAAAAATTTACCATAAAACACAGGTTGTTAACATGCCATCTCAGAACCTTCAGATTCAAGGTAGCAATAAGTATTTTAGAAAAGATCCTAAAAGCTTAATCTTGAAACACCCAAAACCTGCATTTTTTATAAACCTCTATGGGTAAAACAATCAGTAATTTCATTAAAAAAAACGATCATTGTTGGTACTTGAATTGGTTGAGCTTGATGCTCAACAATATTGCTTCATTAAAATACTTTCCACTGGCCTTTAATTGAACAATAACATGTATTTTTGGTTGAATTATTTCATTATGATATGCTCTATTTAATATAAAAAATAAAAATAAAGTCCAAAAGTAGTTATTTTTGTTTGATCCACCATGTACATCTGCGTTGTTTCAATTAATACCAATTTGGCTCAGTTCATGATATGCACCGATAGAGAAAAGTTCAGGGGTTTAAATCCAGCAAGCGTTTAAATCCCGTAACACGTTTGCATATCAAGTGATATCATCAATATTATTATGTATAAATGTAATTAATATGGTTTTTTATATAAAAGAAAATCCTGTAAGCATGATAAAAAGGAGCTTTCTGAAATTTGTATCCAGAAAAAAGACTGGGAAAAGAGAACAAATATTTTCTTGCAAGGCAATCGAAAAGTTAACTCCTGTTCCGTTTTAGCAAGATATCAGAGCTTCCCTTCGCATGTTTCCACAGGTCAGGCGCTGTTAATCGTTATTTTTTCAACGCACAATCGAGAAATTTATTTTTTCTCTACTTACTCTATTTTTTACACTTTTAAAGATCTATTTTTTAGGTACATTTTCTGCCTTTTTATTTTCAATACTTTAGGCTTCATCTCCAACATTTACAGTTGTAACCCATTGTAAAACAATGAGTTTGCACTAAACAAATTTGTTTGTATCCAACAAATGTTCATATATCCATCCATACAATAAAAAAATGTGTGGGTTACTTAGCATAAAAGCCGTGTTCTGTACGGAGTTCAATGCGAAATATAGGATGGAAATTTTTTTAAAGTAAAGCATTATCATTTTTCAAACCAGCTAATCATTTTCTGCCGATTTTGTTTAAATATTTGGGTTTGCTGGCGCTCGTAAAACGTATTTCTGCTTCATTTTTCTTAGTTTGTTATTGTTAATGCAATTTCTGGGCATGGCATTCTGTCTACATTCGTTTTTTGTAAACTGTTTAAGAGACTGTCTAGACGCAAAATGTGTTTCCATGATTTAATGAATTAAGCGATTTTTGTAAAGGATTAACCATTTCGCAATAAATGGATAAATTTAAGATTTATTCTGGTTATTTATCACGAGTGTCTTTTTAAATCGCCTCAAAATTTAACATTTCTATATGCCACCATAACATTCTTAAAACCTTGCAAAGGCTGCAGAGCTACTCGACAACTGCAAAACTGTCAAAAAATAAATACAACCCATATTAACAGACATAAAAATGAATGTGAAAGATTCTAATCGAAAAGTTGCTTCGCAGTACAATTTAACCAATGGGGTAAAGTAAGCCGTAGCCCACTGAAAGCCAAGGACAGTTTTAACTGCAACCTTAATCTTTGTTATAATTGAAATTTAAGTCAAATTAATTAGAATTTCAGAAAATATGCCAATATTCTGTTTAATTGCTGCGACATCAAAAATATGATAGCATTTTCTTGTTTTTAACACTGAAATGCTAGTAATTAAAAAAAGGCAATAACATGAAATGAATTATTGTCATGAAAACGGTGCGTCTGAAAAATCATTAATTTGTAAGTAATCGTAATAAAAACTTCAGAATCCTAATCATTTTCAAGTGGTACGAAAACGTATTTCTCCGAGCATTGTTACGGTTTTGTTTCGCGAAAAGCCTTAAGTAGCACTAATATTTCGTTCACAAACTAAACAATTTATATTTTCATTTTTCACAGAAAGCTCATCTTCTACTTAGTGTTTCGGTTAAAAGGCTTTAATATATCTTTGGTCTTTAAATTTTATATGCACTTGCCTGAAAAATGCATTTCTTTCTATTAGGAAATACAGCCAGACAGGTGATTTAGTATTTGCAATTTATGTAGCGAAATGGAGCTGCCTGACCCACAGAAGTATCAACATTTTTTTGGGTTTTGTTCGCTTGATGCCTCTTTCATTGAAAATAACTGATTTAATGGAAACATGGCAATGGCATATTGAGTTGAAATTGTTATAGCAATATCGGACATGTAACATTTTTGCTCCAAACATAAAAATTTATTTGTAAATTAAACTCGGGGTAATTGCTTTGCCTTTCTTTACAGCACGAGCTGTTTTCGATTGTTTCGATTGAGTAAAAGGTAATAAAATTACGGAACCGTCGTCAGTCTGCAAGATCACATTAAAATATATAACGTCTCTCACTTATATTTTGTTTCATAATCATAAATTTGTGAACATTGAAAACATAACGACAAACTAAACTTGATAAATCCGAGACAAGTGACGAATTCAATATAAGTCGTAATTTACAAATACCGGTAATTCGGGAAATTGGAGCAATGACTAGGTAACAGAGCGCCTGAAACCAGTTGCTTTAAAATCAATAGAGTTCATGCCTGAGGCTCTTGTATTACGCAACAAGTTGAAATCAGCACATGATTTTTTTTGTATTTGGACTGCTTTTGTGGAATAATTGAAGCTTCTAAAATTGAGGAAGAGTGGAATTTAACATAAATATCAAGAAGACTTCTTCCGTTTTAATTGAAATTGTTCCACTGGAATTTCTTTATTCAATTTTTTCAGTGAAATAAATCATAATTTTTTTTATATTAGGTTTTATTTATAATTAATTTTGCGCTTGGAAATGTAAATAGAAAATTTTTGTTCAGATGTAGAAATCGTGGCAATTTTTCTTTTTTATACATAAATTCAACCGTAATTTCTTCTAAATAATAGCTTGTAATCATTGTAATCATAATACAAAACAACTGCAACAGATGAAGAACATAGAGAGGTCATAACTATTTGAACTTTACACAATAATTTTTGTATGAAATGAAAAAATTTTGTAAAAAGTTGTCGCTTTTTTATTTTTAAGTAATCAAATAAACCAAAATCTAATAATGCATTCTATCAATTCATCCAGAGCTTATTATATTTTCGTTTCAAACAAATTGTGGAGTTGTTATGAAGCTGAGCTATCTTTTATTATTTAAATGTTCTTGCTCTCGTTAAGCGTCAACGACGACACATTGTATATGCGATAGACTAGAAAATATAATATGCATTTATTTCCTTTTTTAGCTGTTTATAACATTTGCACACTCACAAACACAAACTCACCTTGCAACCAGAAATGAAACATTTAAAAGTCAATGCAAATTGCCTACCTGAATGAAGATGTAAACCTCCTCAATTGTATCACTTCGCGGTTTCACAGCTAATTATATATTTAAACATGTATGTCTTGAGAGAACAGACAATCTGTCCATTGGGAACAGTACACCTTATTACATAGTTGATGTTATGTTCCACTTTTATCAGCTAAATGTTGCTTGGAACTAAGTTGAATCGAAACGCGATTCTTGTTTTTTTATAACAAATTTACGTGAAGAAGTTGAACTGAAAAGCTATCTTGGAAACATGACTAAAACAATTTGAAATAAATCGCCCATATTTTTAAACTTCTGGTTTGGTTCGTTTGTATTCACTTTGCCTCATTACTTGTATGTTTTCTTTATTACTACTTCAACCATCCTTGCCAATTTCTTAATAATAGTTGATTGAAGAACGTATTGGAATGAATCTATTAATCTGTACAGGGTGGCCTGTCGTATTTCAGACATCATGCGAATAATAATTTTTTATTCATTAGTTTCTACTATACTTGGTGTCCCACAAAGAACGGATAGGTTTCAATAAAGTCTAAAATAGAAAATGTAAACTGTTGCTGATGAAATGTGAACGATGCATTTGTGTTAATCTAAACGATTAAGAATATTTCAATATAAATTGATTTTGGATCTCCGAACACGTACGTGTTTTTTAAGTTTAGACTCAAATTTATCACTTATTTGACCTGGGACATGATAGGATTTTATATCATCAGGTGAAAAATGCAATCATTTTCTCAAAATCAATATAATAACATCACACCTCTTAAATCAACAGTTTTCTAGATAATTGCGATTGGAAATACAAGTAGGCTGTTGTTTGCGTCCAATACTTCAAACTTAACAAAATGAACTAATATTAGTAATTCGAATCATTGGAACCTCAGACTAATTTATTAAGCGTTCAAAAGGTCTCATTTCCAAATTTCTCAAAATTATTTTTACTCAACTCGAATGCCACTTTTAACTATTTCTGTATGTTTTCTGAAACTACTTACGACATTGTTGAGAATTATTTCAATTCTTTCAACTCATTTTGACAGCTGTTTTACTAACTAATTAATAAATTACTGCATTGAGATGCCAATATCGTTCTCAGTTTGACCTTTTATGAGACAATAATCCCGACATACTGGATTTTTCGTAATCTATCACTTTTCAATACGACTGCTATCATTCTTGTAATCAATCTGGAAAATGGTTGATTTTTTACAAAGTACAAAGTTTTTTAGAAAGAGTTTACATTTTTCGCCCGATGATGTAAAAACTAATGGAAAAATGAAATTTAAATAATGGAAAAATTGAGTCGAGTTCTTTACTTACAAAAAAAAACAGGTTTGCTTCCGACAATTTATAAACAATTACATTGATTAAATAGATAATGTAATTTATTTTACAAAAATTAATGGAAGCTGTTTTACATTTTTTTTAAATTGTGTCCTATATCTTCACATTTTTTCCATAATATTTTGAAAAGAGTTCACCTGTTCGTTATTGGGCAGTATTAAAACCTGCCCTTGTTTTTCCTGTGGAATTTAATGTTTGAATAGTGTATAGGTGTTCCATTCGCGAGTGCAACTACCGATGGTGGCGCTGCGAAATGTCAAATTACTCATTTTTGAGTGACATTTGAGACTTGTCACACTTGTTTATTGAAGTTGATGATATTTATAAAACAATACTTACACACTTTTCGATTTGTTTCTATTTTTTTTAAAGTTTGCAAAAGTTGTTTAGAACAAAACAGAACAAATCAGATGTATGCATCAATGTGATACCAATGTCAGCAGAACAACTGTCAAATTACTACTTAACTTGTAGTTATAATTTTAGCCACCAGGGGGCGTTTGGACTTCTGAACTCGCGAATTAAAAAGCAGATTTTTCATAGATGTTTCACTTTTCTTAGAGCACATTGTACAGTTGAGGCTAATTTTGAAATGTGTCGTGTTTAGAACTATCTATTTTAGCAAAAGTGGGATAAGAAAAGATCCATTGGTTTTATCGTGCGATAAAGTATTTGTCAAGTTTAGAAGTAATGATGGGGTTAATGATTTTGTTTGTATTCCCGTAGTAATGACAGTCAAACCCTGATGTTCAAGAACGGTAGTGAATTGCGCCTCATTATCTTTTTAGCAGTAGTAAATAAGTATTTTGGGTCGATTAATTAAGTAACGATTAGCGGGCAACGAAGCAAATGTAGCTTGGCAATTAAACACCGACAAAACGACGCTGTTGCCAGAGGAATCGATAGAGTTGAGGAGAGTAGTTGGCGCCAAAATTCCCATTTGAAACAGGTAGAAATTGACAAACAAGTGGCTTTTGCGTCTTACATCACGTCAAAACATTCATGCAGACGATCATGTTTTGTGTCTGTCAGTATGTTTTTGGTTTACTTGCATGGAGGGTCTTACCGTTTTAAAACTATACGATGTGTAACACAGCCTTTGGTAAATTTCCGATAAAAAGCGATGCGATAATTATTTGGTCGTTTCTAATTAGGAAAAAACTGTAGTTCGGCAAAACGGATTTGGGTTTTCGTGTATTTTGTACTTAGGTTGCGGTCCGGAACGAAAACGGCTTATAATGCGTGTACTTTTCGACGTGTACATTACATAATAGTTGTTTAATGCCGACGGTATCGGCATTTGTACGAAAAAAACTTAAAAATATTAGTGGCCGCTACGCGATCTGCCACATCATGTTTACGACTGGTCCGTCGAGCTGCGTTTATACTTTACAGTTAAGTTAGGAACGGTGCGCCAAGAGATTGACACGTCTGATTGCCTGCGTCGCCGCTGACTTTACAAGGAACGCTCGCGCCGTTCCCAAATTCGCATTATCGATTCGCGCATTTCGAATTATTATCTAACCATTTCGTTCCAGCGACATCTGCTGTGTTCAAATCCCTCGATATTACAAATTGTACGATCTGCAGAGGTGCGATCGATTATCGGTCAATAATCGCAACGATGTTTTCCATCCATTTTTCAACTTGCTACTAGCAGCATTCGGACGAATATGCGTCGAAGTTCCGCCACTGCTTGAAATTGACGACCGAGGCAAAGCCGAGGGCGTCATGCACGCAGTGGCGGGCCTAGGGACGATACGATACTGGGAAAGTATCGATACTTACTCAAATGAGTAGTTACCGAATCATCTTGCGATACTACTCATATGAGTATTCTGAAAGTATCGATACTTACTCAAATGAGTAGTAACCAAATCGTCTTGCAATACTGCTCATATCAGTATTCGGAAAGTATCGAAACCATTACCTGCTCACAATTTTATTGACTGACTCGATATTGAGTGACTACGTATAATCGTCATAAACACATTTTAAGTATACATTTTCGATGAGTTTTTCAAGACCGAAATTAACTGTTACCGTGAATTTTAACTGTAAAAAAGCCGTTTAAATAAGGGATTGTAATAAAATTCTTGGAACATATTTTAATGCATTTATTGCCATAAGCTGAACAAAAAATATTATTTCTGAAGGCTTCCCAAAAAATGAGTTGCTGCAAATATTTCGGGGACAAGCTTTTTCTATTGTTTTAAGCCCACCAGCTTTAAGAAATATATATTCACTTATAAAAGTTAGGAAATACCATTTGCATGTCTCTCAATGGGTCACTTTTCAAAGATATTATTCAGTTCCATATTGTTTTGATCTCGGCAATAAGTTTTAAAACTGACTATTCAGAACCATTATTACGTATCTTTTTTATTCAAAGCACAATTTCACGAACCTTAGATATAGCTATTTTTACACTTGGTCATTTTAACATTTTAAAGCCTCTTCAACAATGTGATTTATTGTGTGAGCCAAACAGGGCAAATATTTCATTGCGCGTACGAATAGCTAGATAGAGCATATGCATTTTACTATTTTGAAGAAAAAGACATGTCACACCTAAGAAACCTCGTTCATTGTTCAATCCAAGTCCAAATGTCCAATTTGAGACAAATATTGTCAATCTTTGACAAAATTTAGCTTTAGCTATAGCTATACAAGCTTCATATTTTTTGTGAGTCATCTTTTACATCTTAAAATTAGGTTGAAGCACTTTCAGAAGACGTAAAAATCCTTCTCCTGCCACAATGTTGGAAGGCCGCAAATAATTGCAGACAAAAAACGCTAAAGCCTGCACTGTTTTGTTGTATTTTGAACATACCGCCAAAATAGAAACCAAAATTAAAACTTGTAAACTTGATGGCTGTGACATATCCAACTCAAGTTCTTCAATAGACTTCACAAAATATCCTATATCTTCACAAATATGTGTTCTGTGAGTTTGAGCAGTGTTTACACTTTTGATAATTCGATTCGATACGAGTACTTTATTTCGATACCAAGTATTGGTATCGAAAGAATGATTCAATTACCAAAGTATTCGGTATCGAAATCAGAAGAATGGAATACCTACTTGTATTTACTTGTATCGAATCATCCCTATCTAAGAGGCGGCACTTCACGTAAAGGTGTCATAACGCATATTGATCTAATTGATCTAGTCGTAATATGGTACCATATAAAAGTCAGGCTGGGTCAGTAAGGGCGTAAGGGTGACATAACTCACGTTTAATGATGTTTATCAATTTTCACTATTTTCAGCTCAGTTAAATGAGTCGATTGACAACAGTCTTGACTGTGACAGTGTTTATAGTTTTGATAATTTGATTATGTACGAGGATGCGATACTTCGATTCGATACGAGTACTTTATTTCGATACCAAGTATTGGATTTTAACAATACTTGGTTCGATTAGTAAATTACAATGCAACACGATTTCTTATTTTATTTCAAACGTACAAAAAATTATGAAAAATGTTTACGGGCTTTGAAAACTTAAGGGTATTTGCAAATTGCAATAAGAAGCTTTTTACTTTTTAGTTTTCAATCAAAAACGTATTGTACATTTTGCAAACATAACGTTGTACCATCTTAGATGTTATCGTTGTAGAAAGACTTTTTAAAAAACCTACTTGTAGAGAAATATGCTCGATGAATTCGACTATAAGTCGCTCCAAACGTTAACAGAAATGCACCTTTCGAGTAACACAGCGTTCTATTTGTTTCAGGAAAAAGACTCATATGGCAACGAAGTATCCAGGCTGGCCAGACCACTACCGGTAGAATATCTCTTGGTGGATGTGCCAGCTTCAACACCGGTTGTTCCTACATATACTTTCAATTCGGATCCATCCAAGCAACCCTTCCCTGTTGAAAATCGTTTTGTTGACGGTCATATTCAGGTAAGATAAAAAAAATGAACGAACATTTTAGTTCAGTTGAGCTCAATAAATGTTTATAGTACCAGGAGTTCGAAAACTATACTCTTAAAAAAGCCTCTGGTGGAAAGTTTGGTGGAAGGTGGAAGTTTCTTTCAATACCTTATACTTTTCCAGCTAGTTTTCACCGAGGATCAAGAAAAATAGTATTCAGTACGCGAGTTTCGACTCGAGCGTCAATTTCAAGCAGTGGAGGAACTTCGACTTTCGTCTCTTGTACCGTAATATACTATTGTAGATAAGTTCTATATTGTTGAGGCGGATTCATTTTTACAAACTTCTTTTTGGGTATTTCGCCTCAAAAATTTTTGTCTTTAAAAAAGACAGAATTTCCTCACGTCTTTTATTACAGATTGATAAATAGCACTATTTATCAATCTGTCTAAAACAAGTAGGGTTTACCAAGGTCTATTTACGTTTTACTCTCGACAGTTGCTCTTAATAGGAAAATAAATGAGCTTAAGAGCCCTTAACGAACAAAGGGTTAGGTCGTCATGATACATTATTTTAGTTCCCTCTACTTGTTATAAATCTCATTCCTTACGCAAGTGCTTAAAATGTCACTCTGTATATTTACTAACCCAATTAAACTATAACTTACTAACTAACATACTGTTTAGGATGATCAAGCACGTTTTTCTAACATATATACTCTTTTCAGGATTTCAATGCCTTGTCAACATACCTGCAGCAATTTGCATTTGACGAATTTTACGAAGCAATAAACGATTTCCATTTGCTGCTCTACATCGCTACGATGGATATGTTGCCAATGCGCGAAAATCTCGAACCCCTGCTCGAGGCCCTGAAGAATAAAGATAGAAATGCAGCAGTCGAGTGGTCAAGAACCGAGCAATGGGCCACTTTAGAGCAATTGATCGCTGCCAGTTCTCCACCTCCTTCAAGGTAAGAAACCCACAAAATTCACCTCTTTCAATGAAATTATCACGTAAGTTATTGCATTTTGTTTGTCTCCAAATATTGCATCCAATTTAAAGCATTGAATTAATATGTTTTTCACAAATTGTTTGGTTTTTTTGTTATAAATTGGAATTGGCTAAAAGTAGGTATATTATGAATGAATCATTCGAATCTTCACTGCCTTAGAAAAGTGCCTTTTTCTCACATTTCGGTTAATAGTGTCTCCAACCGTTTTTAAATAAGAACTCGTAATGTCTTGCTCTTGAATCTACCGTCGGTTTCAAGATCTACACTGAATTTTCAACGTATTTTTTTAACTGGGTTAATTCGAACTTAACCAGTTTTTATCAGAGAAAAATGAGACCGTATGTGCAAACATACATATTGTTGCACTAATTTACTGACCATGATTAATTAATTACTTACATTAGCAATTTCATGCTAAAGCTTTAATTTTCTTGGTTACAATTGGTTCTTTTTTTCAGACCTGGAAGTGTGGCTGCTACCGATACAAGTCCGGCCCGCACTGGACCTAAATGGCCCTGTCCATTTTGTACATTCATTAACGACGCTGAAGTGCAAACTTGCGCAATGTGCAATTTGCCCAGGTCTCGAACTTAAGCGTTTTCAACGCTAGTCTCATTTTTGCTTTATTCCTGTGTTATAGCGTATTGTAGTTGCTTTCTGGAAATCCATTTGTCGGTCATTACTGACTTTTGTACATGAAATTACTATTAAGACGGGGTGTTGATTGCAAAATCTGTTTTATATCCGTATAAAACTTACCTATTCTTTTCTCGTAGGCCGTAAGCAGAACGTTTTGATTTATTTAGACACTTAAAGAAAATGTGAGAACTACAGGTAAGTCTGAAGGTTATTAACGAATAAACGTTTCGAATAGTAGCCACTCGATTTTCTGTATCCTAATATGTACAGCGTATCTAGTTTTCTATCATTCTATTTTTTATAATTTTTAAGATATCCATCCATATTTTGTTTGCATAATTTTTTATGCATTTCATGAAAGACATTTTTATTTTTTTTAGCGATGCTTAATATTTTTTTCAACTATATTAAATTGTGAGATGTATCTAGAATACTAGCGAAAATTGGACACCCTGTACATTGAACGATCAACGGTGTGTGTTATGCAATTCCTCCGCTGCATAGGAAATGAAACTGAAATTTGACTTACATTTTATAAAAATACAGCCATCTCAATGTATTTATCTATCATGTAAATACCTAATATACCTTCTATTCTTCTGTGTAGTTATAAGAACATTTATATTAACTTATATATTATTGAATGGTGAAATGAATAAATTTTTAAACATTTTTTGGAACGTTTATCAGATTATTATAGTCTGATATTGCCAGTTTTAACTTTTCATCATTTAAACTAAAGTGACTGGCGGGGTCTAAAATTACGTTTAATCATGTTTAACTATATTTTTAAACAGAATTTTATTGCAATGTCACATTTCTTTAAAAGGAAGGACAAATACTGGGAATACCCGAATGTAATAATAAAAATCCTATTAGCGACAGCAACCTTACATATTCTAATATATCGATTGAACTGTTGTCATTATGGGTTTAATGAGTAGAAGAGTACCAAATTAAGACTGTCCTATCCAATAATTTGAAACCAATCCGTTTGCTAATCAAACCTATAACAGTTGAGAGAAAATATAATTACTCTTAAAAAGTGATTTCTTATACAACAAAGCTAGAACTTACCTTAAATTTCAAAAAGTTGCTGTCCATAACAACCAATATCTGCAATCTTAAATAAATAAATAGATTACTGGCTTTTCAACTGTTTAATTGTACAAATAAAAACACGATTATATTTATTGATTGTAAATCCTATTAAAGTTATAAAGTCGCTAAAAAATACCTTAAGAGAAAGTCAAGCGTGCATTGTTCACCTTATGACAGACATATTTTTTGTAGCTTCAAAAGAACGTACGTACTCGCACAATTTTAACATATTTGCCTTGTCTAACAATTTCATTTTCTTTACAATTCTCATTATTTTACCATTTGATATGTATGGCCATATATTTTTTTCTGAAAACTGTTTTTATACTTTTTTATGTATAAAGCAATTCACACATTGGCAATTATTTATAATGACTAAATTTGAATTATTTTACTAACCCAAACTAAAGTTGAATGAGAGTTGGAGAACCTTCATACAAAATAGTTACTGAGTATAAAGTTTACTTATAAAATACGCATTTTTCCTGACAGACATATTTGTCTATACTAATCCTACACACTTCAAACGAATGTTTCCAAACTAAGGGTTTTAAAGATTAATCAACCACAAGTTTGACAAATTTGAGTCAAAATTGAGCCTAATAAGAAAAAAAGTTAAATTGAAACATTGGCCTGTCAATCAAGTACCTACAAATAAGGCAAATTACCGTTACATAAAAAGGCATTTATATGCATTGAGGTTCGATACACACACTAATTCAAGTCGCTATTTTGGGTGAGAGGGGGATACTCCTGGTCGTCGGTGAAGTGGAAAGCATCCTGGGGCGGAGCCTCAGCCGCTCGTTCCATTTCTCGGACCTTTTCAGATTCTGCAGCATTAAATATCTATTAGAATTGATGATAAACATCAACAGATGCAGAAGCGTGTGTGTGAATTTATTGTGCATTATTAATAACCATCAAAATTAAGTCTTGTAAGAGTGAGTCAAAACCAATATCATTTTACAAGTAACACTAACTTTTGAGAAAAAAAATGTTCTTATTAACATTACACAATATTTTGTAAATAGGATGATAGTGGACAGATCACTATTACGACGATAGCAAATTGCATATTTGCAATTATAGTAAACACCTTGCTATTCGAAAGGCGCAATACTTATACATTAAATTACTGTCAGTCGAGTTAACGATTAAAAGCATTTCAAACTTGCATAGTATGAATTACAAACTTGGTTAAGCTTAAAGCTGCTTGCAAATTAGCAGTAACTCATTAACAATAAATTATGTGCATAGCTAAGGCGCGATATCGAAATCCTGATCGTCTTTAGAAGATCCGTCGGCCAACGGCGCTATCTCACTCGGTATACGGAGTAATCAGGGTATCTTCAGTAATTATTTGAATCATTCAAGTAACTTCCTCAAATGTAACTGCTTTTAGCTCTTTTCAGTAGTTTGTACAGGACCATGTATCTCCACTCCTTTCTTTTACTACACCTATACGGTTTACTTGGGAAGCATTCTTTGAACGGGACATAAACTGTATGTCTCAGAGAACAACTAAACAATGTTTTACAATGTACATGTTGCTCCAAAAAGCAGTATGTTTTAATGTAATTTTTATGTATTGGTTGTGACTACTGACTTCCGGAGTACAACCTTACAATATTATTTGTTTCGTGTTGGTAGTTTATAATGCATAAACTTATTGTTTAATTAATTTTTGTATTTATGAAACTATATCAAAACAGGTTTGATACCTAAATTAAACTAATAACTAGATGCTTGTCGTTTAACGCAGTACGATTAACTTAAAAATATCTTCTACATGGGGTGTCCCAAACTAATTGGCAACTTTATAAAAATTGAAAGCTATTTTTCAAAGTGGCTTCAACTCGAACACCTTGTATATTATCTATACACCCTGCTTATCAGGTGTACAATTAAAATACAAAACATCTTAACAATTATTTTTTTCAGATTCCTAATGATTTCCGAAATATTCGTCACTCAAAAAATGACTTTTCGGTAGTTCGTTTCAGAAAATTCTGTTGAGTTGGATTTGGAAATGGTCTAGACAAAACGTGTCCAAAAATTGATGAAAAATTATGATGTAGGCAATAAACAGTTTTTGAGTGACTAATATCTAGGAAACCTTTAGGAATATAAAAATGTTTGCTATTATCAGGTGCCTTTGTTTTTTACTTCTTCATCCGATAGGTAAGAAATATTCAAGAAGTTTGTAAATTAATTTTAGACACCATGTATAGTTGTACGTTAATAGTAGTACCTTAAACTACAAACCTCTAAGTATTGGTAATTTTAATTTAGGAGCAATAAATCTATTTTTAATACAATCTGATTGGATAAATACAAAATTTAAATAAATCCTAATGTTAATTTATGTATTGGAAACTACCAAAGATACATTAATATTTGCGAAATTTATACAGGAAGTGAGTAGTCAACGTAACCAGCAGTAAAAATACAGGGTGTTTCATTTAAAAATTAACATTAAAGCATACTGCTTTATAAACCCAGTACATTGTAAGAGATTTTTTAGACGTTCTCTGAGTTAGACAGTTTTTGTGCTGGTCAAAGAATGTTAGGAATATGAAAATAATTGTTAACAAAGGAGATGTTCACAATTCAACATCCGATCGGCAAAAAATATACAGGATTTTCGATTCAAAATAATTGTGAAAAATAATAATATTTTGACAAGGAATGTTTACATTAATCGTAGTATGTTAAATCGCAAACTATTGATTCTTAGTAATTCAAGGTTTCATTCATTTTCTTATTATTATTGCCAAGTAAGCACTCTTTTTCCCGCTTAACAAAAGCTTCCAAAAAGACAGAGTTTAGGTGTAGAAAAAGAAGGTAGTCGAGTTGCAGGACTGTATACAGGATGTCACAAATTTGAGGTGTTAGCTTTGGGATCTTTTAAACCACAAGATATTCGAAGTCGATTAAATTGTAGCTAAGTTGCGCGTTGTGATACTTAACAGAATAGTGTTTTAGACGTGGATAAATTCCGACTCTTAGGAAATATTCGGAAAAAAACCAATCTAATCTTTTTTGAAGGGACATTTTAAAATAATTGTCACGATCATAAAACCTTTGAACTCATAATCAAAACTAGAATTCAAAATTTCGTCTTCGGCCCACCATTATCAACGTAATTTTTTCCGTACGTTTGACACTGGTTTATGTAAGCTCCGGATGCCAGTAATGTAATAGTAATTTTTGTACCAGCTGTTTCTTTATAATAACATTGAACTTTTTATTATCCAAAACCCGGAGTACGACCCTGATTTAAAAGTATTGCGTCAAAAAGTTGAGCAATATTTTGCACAAAACCGAAATGTTTTTGAATATTGAGTGCACTAAAAATAGCCAATAAAATTTAATGTTTCCACTATTATTTTAAGTTAAGTGCATACCACATACATAAATCGTTACGTTATAATAGTTTAATAAAGAATAGCAAGTTTATTTCCAATAAATCGTTTGCTTGCGTTAGTGAACTCTAAATCTTGTTTGTCGTACAGCAATTTTAAATTAAGGCTACTTACATTTGGATAGTAAATGAAAAATCTGATATAGTGAAGAAACGGCTAATGTCCAGGTTGACATCCACCAATGTGAAACATACAGATCCGTATAAAAAAAATATGGTGGCCGAAAACGACAAAAATAGCGAATTATTGATTTACAGATCTTGTTGAGAGTAAAAAGGTGTTCTAGTAATGTGAAGAAAAAAAAGTCAATAAACTGAAGAAAGTAAATTAAATCATTGAGCAAATTTCGGTTTTCTGCGAATATTTCCGGAAACTTCCCAGTTTTAAAACACTTTTTTGTTAAGCATCACAATGTGCACTTTTTCCCTAATTAAACCGTCTTCGTATGTCTTACGTTTTACGAGATGCGAATGCTGCCACCTCGAATCTCTGTATCAATATGTATCCCTAACTATACAATAGTGCAGTTAGCAAATGAAACTTTTACCTATTTAGTATATAGAGATTAATAATGACTTAATTGCAGAAGATTAATTATTATTGAAAATAGAAAATGAATGTACAAGTGTGTATTGTCTATTGAGCTTGAGTCAAAATTGCTGCTATTCATTGGCTTTCCTACTTACTAAACATTGTTTAAATTGTAGCTTGAAAACTGGGTTTAGTGAAGAAACTTTAAGCCAACCACAAGCACTTACCTGTTTAATGAAAGCACTCGATCATATGAACTAGATATTTGATTATCAGAACCAAAACCCATAAACCGTTTTTCGATTTCAAGATTTTTCACAATGTGCATTTTTGCCTGTACAATAACTGGGAAGATTCACTTATATTTAGCAAATAATCAAATCAATGACCGAACCACAACTTTCCCCAAGCTCGAATATACGGATGTAGGGCCCAAAAATGATTTTTTTGGAAATAATGATAGAAATATTATACTGACCAGTACCTGACATTTCGCCCGGGGAGTTCCCTTTCACGATGCCAGCGTAGCTACCTAGAAGGCCTTGCATAACAAAGAAAATCATTGTTGGATAAGGGTTACAGCTACTACAATGGAAAGAAGGGGGCTGTCTACAAGCTGATGGACATTGATATTCATAGTTCTGAATCGGATGGGTTGGATATTTGGAATGGATTCTGGATACGTGCAACAATTTAGAATATGCGGCTCCTTTTAGTCTTAATACACGTACATTTTATTGGCAGAGTTAGAGTTAATCGTCGTCGGCGATATTTCAAAGAGTTTAATCAAGTTCTAGAATTCATATAATATTGCGGTTTCAAATGCAAAATGTTGTAAATTGAAATGTGCGTATCAAATATTAATTTGCGCTTATATCTAGAAGAAAATCGTGCAACTATCACAACAACTGTGCCAGTTTAAAAGCTTCCTTTTACTGAATTTTATATTTCGTGGCGTTTGATAAATTTCTTTTGATTCAGGTTTAGTCTTGACAACTTCAGGATGAATACGTTAGAATAATGTTCCAACATTAATATATCTATATAACGTTTGTTTGAATCATTACCAACCACTGCAATGTATTATATTCATAAATTCACTTACCAAAATACATTATTATATGCTATGATATTACAATCTACCATTGTCGATAACGTTCATACAGATGCGTAGCTGTATTAACCGAATCAACACAATGCTAAGTTAATATTCTGTTTGGCTTTTAGTCGCAATTCAACAACTTATGTTAGTGTCCCCTGCAAACACACCTACCACAGTAATTGCCAGTATCATTATGAATAACACAAACACCTTACTTAGTTTGAGCTTTCGCTCAATAACTAATTTCCACGGTTTCACACAGTATACACAGTACAGTAGTACAATTGCATTGATGTCTACAAAAATCTAAGAACAGAACGTCCACTTATTAACCACAAGACTAAAGTGTAAGTGACTTGGAGGACACCACCTTAATGCTCAATTAGTCGAATTTCTTATCTCTTCACCCAGAATGACTGCACCCAATTCCTTCGGAGTATCATCCATTTGGGAGAAAAATACTTATACGACAAATACCGATCATCAAAATCTTCGTAGATAATATTGAAACCTATTTGTTAATCGAGTTCTGTGATACATTATTGCATCAACCGATTATCTATTATGGGTTTAAACGCACCCATTTTTACTTCTTTTGAGTAGAAACCCACTAATCGTTTCAATTCATACTTCTTTCAAAGCAGTCGCAATTTTCGGGACTTATATATGTAGTATGTACTGACATGTGTCTTTCGGACACAAATATAATTTTAAAGATATTTAAATTTAATTTATGACTTTTGTGCTTTTGAAATATGAGAGCAATATAATTTCTTTTTGAAGTTTTGCTATCAATAAAACCGCCTGATTAATGTATACTTATTTGAAACACACTGTACATATGCTTTCATATTTGTTTCGTGTATGTAAGCTGGTGTAAAAAATGATCAGTTATTGCCGAGTAATCTAACAAATATTAAATTCAAAATGTTGCATTATTGCTATTAAGACGGAAACACACGAACTGAAGATCATAAGAATGAGTGAAACGAGACTACTGACTCAAACCAATATATAAAGCAAAATAGTTTAAGATAACGGAATAAAAATTTGTTAATGTACAAGGAGTATGTTGATAAATAAACACCTTAAAAAAGGATTTAAAAAATGTGATTACTGGGCATGTTGTAGACCCAATTTAAGTAATTTTGTCGTATAAGGAATTTAGGAAGGAAGACAACGAAGGATTGAAGGGATCGATCACAAACTAAAAAATGTCGGCATTGATGTTTGTTAAGAGCATCTCTAAATTGGAATGCTCTCACTTGTTTAAATGCCTTTTGTTGTAGCAAGAAGTTAACATACAATAATCTAAAACACTACGCAAATTATGCTCAAAACTAACAAAACAAATCAACGAAATCAAAAACTATTTACCTGATCCAGCTTTATCACCGGAGGCGACCTTCTGGCCTCCGTCCGATTGATCTCCGTTGAGGTCGTCCAGTTGATGCGTTTTGTACAATTGCAACTCACCACCTACGTTGGCGTCAAAGTTGAATATGTACAAAAACCCGTTTTCTGTGGCTACTAAAAGTCTCAAGCCATCGCCAATGCTGTAATAATGAGATAAATTAGTGGCCCGTGGAAAAAGTATAAAATATTGAAATTGTGAAATTTTAGGACTGAGGAATGAGGACTTTTCTAAAGTTCAACAGGGGGGGCTTATAAAATCTACAAACAGTTATAGAACAGGAACAAGTAAACATCTAACAGTTCTTGAGTCTCAAATTCATCTAAGAAAATTACTATATTTTATTATTCCGGTGGTATTACATAGTTGTTCGTAGAACCAATAATACTTTAACTGAAATTTTTTAAAAATAATTACACTTCTGAAATACCACTCATTACAGCTTATTAAACAGCTTACTGATACAGCGTACCTGATAAAAAAAAATAAAACATGGAAGGAAGTCTAAAAGTTTCAGGTGAGTTAAAGGTTTTTCTTAATCTAAAAAATACTTACTAAACTAATGAAATCACGTTTTTCACGCCGGCACACGGCAAGGTTGCAGTAGCATAAGCTCTATCCTGGTTCAATGTAGACAATGTATCAGTTACAGAACTAGGTAAGTATGAGGAAAGCATGCCCATCCATGTTCCCTCGTCTATAGTTTTTTTACTGAAAATAAAATCAGAACATTGACGTACATTTTGATTTAAACCTCTATTTTATCAGCTTTTTTAAAAAGACATTGTCTGATTCTCATGATAACAGAGGCCTTCTTTTCATGCGTATAAGTGAGCACTGCCGGGGAATTTGTGTATCACCTGACTCAATGGCAATTCGAAATGGGCAAGTTTAAAAAATATGCAAAAAAGTAAAAACTAGGTCCATAAGGCGTAAGTTAATTATTAAAGTTCAGTCAAATACTTTTCTATTTGGCCTCATTGCATATCTCGAGATTTTTGCGTACAAAAAAAACTATATAAATGAGGTCACTCACCTCTCTTTGCTCGCTTCTTCTAATTTAAAGATGTGAACAGTCTCAGTATTACTACTGCACAACAAGAAGTGTCCGCACATACTGAACGAAAGACAAGATATATTTACACATCTCTTGACTCCGCGACGGAATTCAAACAACTTGGATCCGTCGGATACCGAAAATACTCTAATAACGGTACCCCGTTCTGATGCGGTTCCTATCGAGAGCCCGCTGGGAGCAAAAGCCAGAGCCGCAAGAGCACTATCATGGGCATGAATCATTATTTTTGCGGTCTAGAAAAAAGAAAAAAACGTATCAATACTTTTCTTTGTACCATCATGAGTATATAAATATTTTCTACTAATGAAGGATTTATTAAAGACAACAGGTAGTTTTTCAAAACCTGCAACAACAGGCAGAGACATGTTTGAACAATAATGAAACTTTCGGTAGCATCAAAGCCGACATAAGTTTCTGATGTAAGCACTTGGTAAATTCTAATTTGCCGATTAGGTGTTTTGGTGATGACTGACTTAACATACATATATATGTATTGCTTCATTCCTGATATACGTTGCAGGAGAGAATTATACAGGGAATTCAACACCTAGATATTTTTTGTAATATGTGAATAACTTCATAATAAAATATACAAAAAAAATATCTATACCTACCTTGACGGCTTAGCAATAACCCCTAGTGAAAAATTAATCTGTTCAATGTTGCATAATAAATTGATTTTATTTTTCAAATTCACAGGAGACTCACCAGATTCATAGCGTCAAAGACTTGCACTTCGCCAACGGAAGATGACCCAGGATAAGCTAGGTAACAATTTTCACTATTCGAACTAAGAGCGCACAATCCTCGAGGATTTGGTGGTGTGTCTCGTATCGTGTGGAGCACTTTCATGTCTCTGATATTGTGCAGATAAAGACTCTCCTCAAGACATACTACCACTCGAGCTCTATAATATGAAATACACATTTTTTGTTACAAAAATAGGAATATAATAACAGCAATCGTAAAGTTGGTTACTATATACACAGTACCATGAGGCTGTTCTCTCTGAACAGCTGCATAACTGTTATTAAAAAAAAGTTTGAAAAACTGAAATAAAATGCTCCGTCCGATGTGACATTATCAATTCGTAGGAATTATTTTTTATGTCTAAAGGAGAATACCAATTTTTCCAAGTGCTAAACATACATTAATTTTGCTGATTACTTCCGATGTTTTGTGAATTTGCTTTATGTTAAGTACTACTGCAGCATAATTTTGTTCGCAGTTTTTTGAAGCAATTGGATAATAAATAAAAATAAAAATTATTCAAATTCATTCCAAAAAACAAAAATTCTTTCCTCTGAAGGTTCATCTTCAATTATATTATAAAAATTGGAAAATAACATGAAACCGTTCTTTATTGCTGCTTTGAGGTGCTCGTCGTGACAAGATGCTTCCAATTTCATGCTCAATTCAATCAAATAATACTTTGAAATTTTAATTTAATTGATGATTTTCTGCATCCCCCATTGCGTGAAGGTGTACTTTTTGAAACAAAAAGTTAAAGTTATGACTGCATACATCGAACGGCTCTTTTAATCCAAACAAAAACGTGATCTGTATCTGTGTTATAAGGTCTGAATTGCAGTTGGATGCATGAAACAATGTTTTAAAACAGAGTGATTTACAGGGAAAAACATAGGAAATATTCGAGTACAGGATCCAATATGAAATATGTATATAGTGCGTTATAAGTTCTTACCTGTTAAGTTTAACACCCAAAATGGTGTTAGTGTACGAATAGTTGCAAATTTCAGTCCCTTTCTTATAATGAGTTATCTTGAGTTTTCGAGGAAAACTTAGTGATACAACAGCAATCAAACTACTGCTGAATAATCGCTCCACGATACAGGAATGTTCAGTGGCATTGTTGTAAATTTCAGACAAAAAGTCCACCGACTCAAGGCTAAGTACTCTGTAGCCAAATTGACCTCCAACCACTAGTGATCTGAAAAATAACAAAAAAAACAATAACATTTTGGTATTAGCGGATATAATTTTACAATTTTATGCATTATACAGGGTGATGCAAAATTGGCGCCATTCCTCTGGCGGTGTTTTAGGAGTACAGAAAAAATAGTAAAAAATATTGTGGCACCCAGGTCATAGCATTGAAAGATCGACTGAACGTTTCAACGTGAAAAATCCCGAACACATTGCGAGATACCGCCTTGCATCAAAAATCGTTTTTCTGTACAATCAAAGATTAGGACGTGACCAAAAGAAATTATTCTCAAAAAACACAAACACGTAAAACACAAAAAATTTGTATTGTTTCAGACAGGTTCAGGTTACTGTAACGAGCGCCCTTTAGGAGTTACAACCAGATTATAAGCAAATTCGATTTTCTGGTCTGGAAATCCCAATCCCGGAATTCTGTGGTAATATTGAAACTTGTTACGAAGCTATTTCGAACAAATACAATTTTTATTTAACCTTTGGGACCCTGTATATCGAACACGGAGGAACAAAATGGAAAAATTATATTATAAAACTCGCCTTCATTTGGCTCAAGAAACCTGAAGTTAACGGATTGGGCTACTTCTTTTACAACACCTTGTACAATAACTGACATAAAACAGAGACTTGAAAAACTGAATTGTGTGAATGAATACTATTAATGGAAACGTAAATGAAAATAAACTCCTAGAAGAGATCGTAAGGAACACGGGGTGTTTTAGTAAACTAAAATTGCAAATATTTGTAGTAAGTGGACAAGATAGATATTGATGTTTTGACTATTTATCTAGAGCAGATTGACGACGGATTTATCAGTTTTCCATAAGCAAAACACGTTTGAAAAATTGATATCATTATTTATGTAAATATTGACCAACAATATTTACCAGTAGTTCCGACTGAGGCGAAAAACTTTTGGAATTATAGGAAATGCTGGATATAAAGTAGTTTAAAAATTTTATTAAATCATCACATGATATTTCGCACCGCTTTTCTAAATATTGGTTTCAAAGAATAGTGCAATTCAAAACGGGTCAAATCGCTTCTCTTTGTGGAGCACCCGTTTTTGCTAATAAATCTGCTTCAATTTTGCTACGTAAAAATATTTTCCAGCTCTTATGGTTTTTGAGATACGACTGGATAGAGATAGATTTTGGGACACATTTATTCATACTATCAATTGACTGATTATTCATAAATATTATTTTAATGTTTTAAATTTGCAGAAATGCAGTTTTTCTATGTTTTTAGAATAGTTTCATCAATAACATATACTGATAACCTCCAAATGGCAACTTAATTGTAAAATAGCTGATTTAACATTCGGTTTCCTAGCATTTAAAGAACACAATATAAATTGAACCGTGATGTGAGCTAATTTGAAGATAAATTTAATTACGCTTTACAAAACTTTAAAATTTACATCATAAAAACATTATGCAGAGATGAGATAAAATTTAGAAATATGTGATTCAGATATCATGCTTGAGTTTGTTTTTTAGTTTGAATTTGAGGTCATCTGTGTACAGTACATTTTCTATTGTTTGATAAAACTAAATTATAAACAAAGAGGTGAATGTGTAAAATAATGGCAATACGTAGTAATTTATCTTATCAGAGCCTTGTTATCATTTTTAATTTAAAGAATTTGTAATTATTACTTTTCTCATTGTTGTTTCAATCTTTGTCAGTAAACAATAAATAGCATCTAGCTAAAAACATATACAATAATAAATATGAAATAATAATAGAATAAAATGTATAAAATCAAAAAATTTGCATTATTGCGTGTTGTTTAATCGGAAATAATGTATTTGGAATACACGAAGCTTTAACAAAAGTATGTCGTGACCAAGGCAAAAATTCCAGGGCTATAAAATATTCTTTCTAAAGAGGGTTTTATGAAAAAGTGCGGAAAAAATAGATCATCGAATATATAGGGTGATTCAAAATTGACGTCATTTCTTTTAAGGGGCACTTGGAGAGTACAAGAAAAATATTGAAAAATATTTTTCCCAAAATTTATAGAAGAATTAACAGCAGTTGAAAGTAAGTTTAAGTATTATTTTGAAATGGTCCCATGTTTGATTGGTAGCCTATTGGAGTACTTCGAAATAAAAAATTACGATCTTTAGGTACTTCAAATTACGATACGAAAATTCCCGATATTAAAAAATTACTCTTCTACAATTTTTGATGAAAAGCCAAAGCGACAATGGTGTTTTTTTTTGTCATTATCAGGTAGATAGCTTTTGTCAAGAATAACAAGCATTTGTCAAATTGTGACTTAGTTTAAAGCTTCTTTCATAAAATGTACACCAATATCGAATATGCGGATATGTTAGTAGTAATGGGGAAAACATTGTTGCCGATCTTCTGACATAGTTTTTTGCAAATAACTCAGTTTTTGATAAGAATTAATTTCTAAAACAAACACCCCCAGAGGAAGGACGCTAATATTGAATCACCCTGTATATCTGGTAAACTATTAACCGCAGACTTAATAAACCTTACACCAAAAGTATCATTATTTGTAAGCGAACCAATTACATATACGGTGGTGGTTACAGGGTGGTGCGACGAAAACGAAACGCCAGCCTTGTCGGGTTTTAAACTGATTAAGAAAGAAAAACGCTACGTTTTCGGCTTTCGTTAGTGAATCTTGAAAGCAAATACCTGAAAATTTGGTGACAATTTTTTTCGACAAGTAGAATTTTCGACCTGAAGTAATGTGTGAGTCAACTTCTTTACGCCACTAACATAGATGATGGAGTAAGGAAATTTTCATAAGTCATTAATTTATTTTGTATTTTAAAACAAAAGTTATAATTTTAATAAATACTTTTTCAACAAAATGATTTATTCATGTTTTATTTTTATGTTACATTACAAATTCAAGACATCAAAGTTAAGTAAATTTGAATTTTTCTATTGTGCATTTATGCAGTTTTCTACCCAGAGCTCATGGGACAGTTTTGACTATGAAAATGACTATGACTATGAGTCCGTGGGCCAAAAGTCTCAATCTCAGTAGTGGAAAGTGCAGACAATTGTTCATAATATACCCTTAAATACTGAGAAAATGCCTAATAATTTATTAAATATCCTAAAAGTACTGCGGCATCTAAGTCAGTGTTTACAATATTCTTTGTTTTGAATTAGGTGGGTACTTAATGTGATTAAAGGTGAATCTAATAACTGTAGAATGAAAATTTTCTGTCTGCTAGAAGTAAATCCTTAATGAAGCTTAGAGCAAAAAGACCATTTTAACAGGCATAACATAAAACAATAGTTCATTTCGAAATACTCCCGTACCGAAGTATACCTTTATAATATTATATAGTGTGACATTGACTCTTCGACCCATTCACTTTTTATCAGCTTGAACCATTAAAACGCACAAAACAGGTATGTGTTTTTTATAAACAAAGAATTTGTGAAAAGTCAAGGTAAAACTTGCTGCTTCTGAAATGGTTGCATGTATTTATTGGCAATTATGGCAATTACCCCATGGCCTGACATGTAAAACTCTTGGCAGAGAAATCCATAAAAAAATCAAACTTACGTGCTATCTTGGTTGAAGTTAACAAAGTAGCTTTTGGGCCCATTGCTGTCTGCTGCACTTGGGCTACTCATGAGTTCAGTTATTCGCACAAAAGTCACAAAATATGGAACAAACACAAAAGCAGAGAGACAATACTGGAAATTTGGTTTCGATAGCCTTGTATTCTTGCTACGCGAAAGGAGTTACGAAATCGTCAATAAACATCATACACAAACACTAATGTAATCAAAACTCCATATTGGTATCGAACAGCTGACGATGACGTTTTAACGAAGTCCCGCCTCTTACAGGCCGTTGTCACCTACAACAATGTTCCAAATACAATGTTGCAAAATACGAATGTGATGGTGTCGTTTGAGGTTCTCGGAATTTCTAGTTTTTTATATTCTTACCTTAAAGATCACTTCAAATTAAGCACTCTCAGTGAAAATTTTTCCTGGAGGGTCCATAAATTACGCCAAAAAACACTCACAAACTTTTGAAATTTGAGTTTCAAAAACCACTTATTTACGCACGAAAATGATATTGTCCGGTGCAATTTGCTGCTAAATCGTGTTTTAGGTATCAACAATTCATAACTCCACATGCAAAATTGTCGCTAAGATGCATAATAATTCCGTGTTTTGCAAAAGTTTGAGCATCTTTTCCGGCCTCGCCTTTGCTTGAGATTATGTAGCGTCGATAGCATAGAACAAGGCTTATATAGGTCGATAGTCATTTATATTTCTTTGGTGAATTTAGCACAATGCGGTGTTGCCACGTATTTCACCCATTTATTAACAGTTTGTATGTAACAATGAATAAAAAGTATTCATTCAAACTGAATGAACCACTTGATTCAGTTTGTGTTAGCATGGTAGCTAGTGCCTATATAACCCTATCTAAAGCAAACTAACCCAAATTAACCCAAATTGAATGAATCTACATGATAGGTATCCAAGGTAACAGTTTTCATTAACTTAAAATATTTTCTGCAGTTTGGCAACACCGCGTGAAATTTATCTTTAAAATGGCAAGTTTCCCTAGTTTGTGAATGTTTTTTGGCTTAATTTATGGACCCTTCAGGAAAAGTTTCCACTGAGAGTGCTTAATTTGAAGTGATCTTTAAGGCACGGATGGACAAAACTAGAAATTCCGAGAACCTCAAACGACACCAGCACCCCAGTAATATTAGTAGAACGTTTTTTTCTATAAGTACCTTGTAAGTAAAAATAATAAAATTATCTTATGCGTGCGTATCGCATGCGGGCACACAAACCGATCACCTTCAAATCAAATTTTTTGGGGAAAAAACCTAGACTAATGGCATGAATGTGGAATATTCAATAAATAGTCGCACAACTAAACTACGAAATAACGTGCAGAAAAATTTTACAGTCTTATAAAATGTACTGTCGCACAGCATGAGCGTGCTCGATTCGCTTCTGGGTACTTACGTAAATGCTAATTTTCACGGGTCAATTGATCAAATGTGTACGCGACTTTACTGCAGAATCGATCAGCGTTTGAAGTATTTCGCGGTCTAACCTAAAACAGTCAATGTTTTTATGATAATTATTTAAAAGGTAATTTCACAAATTATTAATAATCATTTGAAGGTGATTGTCATTCCAAACCAGTCGAGTAAGTAGCCTTGAAAGTCACTCCTTTATCAACTGATAGAACTTAAGTTAATTTTAATAATAGTGGTTTGAATACTATTGTTTTGACGAAAAACATGAGCAGAATTCTAGATTTTATATATTGGCGCATCGCTGATGCAATAGGATTTTTTACACGGAAAATGGGTGCTTTCAGGTCCAAAATTGTCGATATGTCGTCACCCAAAGCCACCGAAGTGAAAACTTTAATAGCCAGCGATAAAGTTGTCATTTTCTCCAAGACCTACTGCCCTTACTGTAAAATGGCTAAAGAGGTGAGCTTATTTTGAAAATAGCACTAGTTAATTCTGACCACTTGAACTTGTTTCAAACGGCAGTCAACTGTTCCACACAGATTTAAATAAGATTAACTTACATACAATCGCTTCATTACAAAAGAATCAAATTTATTTCCGATATTCAATAAGCAGGAAATACTAAGTGACTAATAATAGATGAATAAGAAAGCGAATGCGCTTTATTTATCTGCGATATTGCGATAAGTGGCACATCCGTTTATAATGGAACTAGACGTTGTGTCGCTTGTTTTAAAGCAAAAGGGTTTTTAATTATTATGCAGGGTGCTTCCTAATTGAGTACAACATTTTATTGTTGCTCCCGAAATTTACCGCTTGATCGTATCTCGCCTACAAGCGCTTGTTTTAAGGATCCAAAAATGAACCCTTTCAAAGGGTCCACACCTACTGGTCTCACAATCACTTCTTAATAACCGCAGTTTCGGAATGCATTTTTGGATCCAAGGGCATTGTTTTATAGCAAAGAAAAGGTTTAGGGCGAAAGATTGAGAGAACGGTAGGGATGCATCCCTTCTTCACTTACACTTATCACCCATGATTTCAGCATTCATTAATACATTTGGGGCAACTTTAATTTTACTGAAATAATCAATTCAGTCTCCCAAAGGAAGTTAAATAGTATGCATTGCATTGCTATACATTTTAAGTTTTGAACCCACAAACTTAACGTTTATATAAAATACATTTGATACTGATATAGCGTTCTCAAATATCTGCCTTTAGTATATAGTAAACATTAATGTATTTTCCAGGTGTTCGACAAAATAAAAGAGAAATATACAACCATCGAATTGGACTTACGAGACGATGCGGAAGAAATTCAGGAGATTCTTGGTGAAATTACGGGAGCCAAGACTGTGAGTATCATGTTGGTATTAATTAATAACCGGGCTTAATGCACTCATGGCACAAGTTTTTTACCGGGAGTTGCGACTTGCATATTTACTAAACAAATTGCTTAGTAGATCAACGCCTTAAGTTCAGCTAAAATAATAACTTTGGAAAGAGCAAGTTTTAGGAAGTGTCACACCACTTCGGTCAAAATTACGCTTCCAATTTTAATAATATTTTACTTAAAGGGTGGCAGTTTAGATTGTTTGAGGGCTATTTTCTGAGCAATGAACATTTTATTCATACTAATAGGCCAGATATTAAATCAGGCCCCATAAGCTGTATTATTCGATATCGATGCTATTTGGGCTACTCTGTTAAATTTTATGAATACCTTGGCAATAATTGCATCAGAAAAGTGTACATTATCAAATGAATTTGGCAATAGGGTATGAATGAGGAATATTATCTATAACCGTTAGTTTTAACACAAATTATATTTCACAGGTAGTAAAAGGTTCGCATACAATGTAATTCAACTACTACCTGAATCTATTTTAATAAGGGCAAAAAAAACGTTTCTGATCGCTAACATTTTAATACACTTTTCTCTATTGTATATAATGCAAACATTACTACTTACATTTTTTAACTTGTTATTTTTCTTTGTATTCTGTCAAAAACATTAAGCGCAAAGGTTTTTCAATGATTTAATTCTTTTGTCATAAGTCTTGATGACTTGCAGTAAATGTAAATATTTGCTCATCGCGTCAAATTTTTATTAAAACTTGTTTAACAAATAATGATACTGATGCTATTTTATTCAGATTCTAGGTTAGTAGGTATGAGTCACTTGATTGTTAACTTTGATCTCTCAAAATAATAAATAAAAAATGTGTATGTTTAATTCAACAGTTTTTAAGAACGGTCAAATGATATGATGGTAGCAAAAGCGATTAAAGTGGCTTCGATGGTGAATAAGACAGTTTTACATTGAATGATTGAAAAATTCTTAAAGTTTGGTTTAGTAATTACCATTTAGACTTGTTTTAGTTCTATGTTCTTGTCTTAGTAAAATGTAAATACAACGCTTATGACTCAAGTAACGGGTTTTTCCTATGATAAATTGTTTTTTAGGAAATCGGAATGTTCTCTTTGAAATTTTGCGTGTTTAAAGTTACGTGGGTGTACAAAGCAATTCAGAAATCTATCTTAAATTGTTTCTATTGCGGTAATTTTCCAGAACGATGATACTGAAATTGTCCACATTTTTACATATTTAATAACCATTGCTAGATATAGTAGGCAGGCTCTAAATATTTTTTGAATACCATGAAGATAAAAGATAGATAAGGTAAAAGCGTGAAAATAAAGATTTGCGCTCCCAGTCAACATTTACTAGCTTTCCTTAACCTTGAGTTTTAAAAACAGAAATTTAATTTTGGTTACTTAATATGATTTTCACTCATTTTTTATTCTAATTTAATATAGCTTGAGCGTAAGTAAATTTTAATATTTGTTTTCAGGTACCAAGAGTTTTTATTAAAGGCAATTGCGTAGGAGGAGGATCCGATGTGAAGAGCTTGCATGAAAAAGGAGAGCTCCAAACATTGGTGGTTTAATCTTTACTTAGTAAATTGCCAACTCACGTTATACTTTAGTTGCGCGTCTCGAAAAAACTATATTTTAATTTTGCTAGGGTCATCACTTCAATAATTCGTACATCAAATTACAGCGCAAAATGTTACTCTATGTAAATAACGTGAGTGGTTTATTTCTTTAATCACATTGAATGAAAGTCAAATATCCGGAAAAATAATATCATTTTAGGTGAGAGCCATGGCCTTCAACAAAGTGTAAGCATCAGAATATATGCAAGTCATTTTCACAGTGAAATGATATAGATAGCTAATCTTGTACACAATTTTTTTTCTAAATATATATGTTCCCCGAGTTGTGTTTGTTTTATTATTGTTATAAGGTCTTATCGGGTTTTGGGTTAATTTTTATCGGTTAAAGACCCACAATCCGCCACGATATGTTGCCTGTTATATACCCGGACTGCTTTTCGGATTTTAATATAAATTTGTCCACATTTCGAATTGAAGACCATGATGCAAGAAGGAGATACGTAATAATATGAAAATTTTTAAAAAAAGACAACATTTTTTTTAGTGATAAACTATAAAATATAATTTATGGTGCAATAATGGGATATGCAAATAATTTTTTCTTCCTTCCAGATTTTAAAGTTGCAATTGGTGGAAGAAGGGAATAAGTTACATTCATAAGTGTTTTTCAGCAAAAACTTTATTAAATATTAAATACTAAGAAATATTGAAAATGCATATAAAAGTAGCAGAATCTTGATTTTGCGAAAGTCAAACATTTCTTGTAAATGTCCATATTTTATCTTCGATTTTATATACTATTATTTAAAAAATAATTAACCTTGTAGCTAACAAAAATTGTTCAGAATCGAAATCAACAGGGCTAAAGGATTCAGTGACATCTAAATCTACTTTCAAATGTTTCTCATTTGTGTTTGTCTGTTTTGGAATGCTACTGATGTGATTATGCACTTGTCTTTTTACATTTTCGGAAATCATTGGGCCTATTTAAATATCGGCCTCGTTTGTCCTAGACAGGTGTAATATTTGTAGAAAGATGAGCTGCAATGCGCTCCAGACGTTTTTTCCTATACTATGTCTCTCCTTGCTTTGAGGTAGAGGGGGTTCCTGTATTGGGAACAGTCATCTTTCCTCGGATTTCTCTTTTTCGGTGTGATGTCTTTCTGGTCCGACTCAATTTCGAATCGGATCATGCGATAGTCGGATCGATATATTTCCTGACACTTCAGTTTTTTACCTTTGGATTCAGATTGCAGGTTGCCAGCATTGTCAATGACTTCCTGTCGGACTTGCTTGGCAAACGTTGGCTCCGCTTGGTCCTGTTTAACACTTCTATGTTTTCAGTAAAAAGGTACCCCTGACTTTATGCGCGTTGGAAACGCAAGCTATAGTAGCTTGAAAACCCGACTTTTTTGCAAATTCTTCCGCGGGGAAAGTCGCCCAGCGTCATAAGGAAGATTAACACTACTTATTAGAACCTTACAGAAGAAGCAGCCACACTGTTCTCCTAGAACGCGAAGCTCCGGCTCCGGGAACTTGCGGAAGGTCCCACCATTTCCTGGATCATCTCGTTGATGTGAGCTCTGAGCGGTGTTACTTCCTCAGGGAGAACGTTGCCATCCCGCCTGTTTGAGAGGAAGACAACCTGGAGTTCTCTCCTGGGGGCGAACTGTAGATCCCGGTACCGTCAGCTGGCGGCATCTTCCTCTGCCTGTCTGTTGGTGTCGGTCTGTTTGGCCTTTTCATTTTGCCTCTGTTCCCGCCCTTCCCTGCTTTGCCTCTTCCGAGATATTCTATGAATATCCCAGAATGTTCAAAAAATATACAGAACATTGCGGGAATATCCTG
>NW_026018165.1:11967569-11970250 GCF_020466585.1 Dendroctonus ponderosae | reverse complement strand
TTACGGTATAATTATGGCTTAAAACCCCGCAAACATGTAAAGGTATGTTGGTGTTTAAATTAAATACATTTGATTATTTCTTGTTCTAAACGTACAGGTGATACCGCTGTTCTGGACTTGAAGCATTGAAGACGCTAGGGATCACGTGAGAAAACCACACACGAAGGTTAGAGACAAGTAAGGTTGTCTGAACCTAATTATTCTTCTATTAATGTAAAACTATTATCTGTTTTTTTTTTATTTTTACCAGTTTGATTTTGGTTGATTTCTATTTTGCGTTAAGCATGTTTTCTTGGATCGAAGGAAAGCAACAAAAGTAAAATGAAAGGAATGTATCAATGCAAATTGCTATACCTTACTGTATTTCTACACAATAGAATAGTCTATCAATGTAAACTATTAACTGTATTTTGTTGTTGTGACCAATATTAAAATTTGTAATTGCTTATAGAATTTTTGTTAAGAGCATATTGCAAAACGCTTTAATTGATCGAGAACAAAATGAAAGGGCAAAAGCCACAGAGCGGCAACATGTAAGGAATATAAAATAATAAGTGCAGCTTTTTAGATAAAGGTTTGTGTTTTATCTCACAGTCACACATCATTGCGACAACGGCAAAAATGCGGAAAATGTTAATTTAGGTTTTTAGTCCGTAGTTATAAGTTATATTTTAATTTATTTATTATCCATTTAATTAGTTTTAGATTAGTTGTAAGTAACTCTTGTTGTTGAAAAATTACATCAGTAAATACTTAAATATGTGAATAAACTAATAAGATGAAAGAAAGTATCGTTTTTCTTTCCTTACATATATGTATGTATGTATATTCCCTGAACATACCATATACATTCACTGAACATACACATGTACATTCACTGAACATACCAAGAACATTCCCAGAACATACCATGAACATTCAGTGTATTAACTCTGACAGATTCCTGGGACCTACATGGAATGTTTATAATGGAACTCATGTACGTCCCAGTAATATGCATGTACATCACATGAATATTCCAGGTATATTCTGGGAATATCATTTTGCTATGTGGGTTGCGACTCTGCGCTTCTTTGTCCTGCTACGGTTTCTCTGCTGCTTGTATCGCAGCTTCCTTGTAGACTAAATAAAACTATACATGCCATCAAAAGGTAGATTAGCTACACTTATTGGTTTCTCCGTGCACTAAAATTATGAACATGATGGCCCACGCTGTACATTAAAATTATCAGTTGTTTCAAGGTGCCTTTAAAAAGAAAATTAGAGTCGACAGATACCTTACCTAACCATACCTGAACAAAAAGCGAGCGTTGGAACACAAACTGACTAATTGAAGTAAACCACGTAGGTGATAGCAAAAATAGAACATTTGTAATTACCAAAATTCTTGCTCCACTAATGTCACGAAAACATAACCCTATTTGGGAAAAGAATATATTTTAATTGTGTGTAAACTAGTAAAAATGAATATTAGTTATGGAAAGCTTGCAGTTTACCTATTAACATTTCTGGGTTACATTTACTCTGGATATGGTTCAGGACTACTAGGTAATTTGAGAGATGCTATTCTAACAGCGGAAACAGTGTTCGGAGACGTTGTTCAAAATGTAATAAAAGTGGCAGAAAAATTTAGAACCGTTCATGATGTTTTCGATGCCGCTGTTGAAGAGGACTGTGTTTTTAAATGTCCAACTGGTAAGTCTCTTTAATCCAATTATTTCGCCGAAAATTCGTGTTTATTCGAAATTTGATGCCAAAACTAGTTTAACCAAAACTATCGTATTTGCCATTTAGGTGAAAATAACACGGTCTTAATAAAAATCATAGAACAAGATCAAAATGTTTTACAAATTTTAATACTTTTTAATAAGTGATTTTAATATGTGTCTAAACCTTTGAAGTTTAAGCGTTAAAGGTTCGTCTACACCGGAGCGTATAATCGATGACCGTAAAACGTTAGAGATCATTCGCGCACACAATGAGCAAATTAACGTTCACATTAATACAATTTTTAGAAAACATTATCTATCAGCATATATAGGGTGCCCGCCTATTGATGAAGCCCCAAAATTTTATGCAAAAATTATTTATTCAACTTTTCCTGAATCCCTGTCGGGAAGGGAGGAAGGACTTAGATATCACAAAGTACCATTACATTATTACTGTAAACAAATGCTGTGTTATTATTTCACTAGTTTTGCAGTCGTATTTATTACCTAGAATTTTAAAGTTTCCATTAGATTGGGTTTTTTACCACGTCCTCTACTGGACACAAAATACTTACTAGGAACATACATTTTTGTTAAAGTTACGAAGATTATAAATGATATTTTTTTTATATTTCTTATATATCATTTATAAAATTTGTAACACTTGATTTCAGTCACTTGAAAAATGTACCCAAAATGACTCAGACATCAAAATATTAAAATTTATTTTGTTTAGTTTTATTAGAAAAATTGCGTTTCGATCTTGTCAGGCAGACTCACCCAGGGGCGGATCCAGCTTTAAATTTAAGGGGGGGGGTTATGTAGAAAAAAAGTCTTCTGTTGTCTATGAAATTAGAAAAATTATCGTCGTTTTGTGCAAGGTGTAAGATTATTGCAAAATTTTATGTTTTCCGTCCGGTTTTGCATGTTTTGACCCAGGAAGCGAAATTTGAATATCACTTAGGTGCAAGA
>NW_026018165.1:11959856-11967168 GCF_020466585.1 Dendroctonus ponderosae | reverse complement strand
GGTGCAAGATTATGCCAAAATTTCATGTTTTCCGTCTCGTTTTTGCTCATTTCTCGGAGGCAAAATGAGCAAGAACGCTCATTTGTACATCATTCTAGACAGAAATAAATAGTTTTTTAGAAGGGGATCATGGATGGGGAATTGTTGGCAGTTTTCTCAAAAAATGCTTGAATTCAAGAAGTTTTAGATTTGCGTGATTTTTTTTTGAGTTGCAAAATCCACTTGAACATGACGCTGCTTCTTTCGAAGTTTCTCAAGAACCATTCGAGTCACAGAATTCGTTTTGGCATCGTTGGATAGAGAATTGAAAAGTCGATTCAGTCGTAACGTGAGTGAGGAAATTCGAGTAGTTTTGACACAGAAAGCGAAATTTGAATATCAGACACTATTATATACACACGAGCGGCCTAATGCCTAAGCTAGAGACCGCAGGGTGGGGACGCCCAGACATAACGGCGACGTAACGCATTCCGATGGGCTAAAACGATTTTTTATTTTTTAAATAACAATTTAAGTTCACGATGAGTTAATTCGATTTAGGTTTGATTAGTTTTTAGACGTAGTGGTTTAACTCGAACGTCACTTTTTCAAATGCATTGATTGTATTTGTTAATTTAGGTGTCTTACCCAGACCGAATCGCAACCATGCACCCAGTGCCAACGGCTGCGGTTCATATGGTTTAAAAATCAACTCTGACTACTTACCATCAAAGGGTATGCAGAAGTGCTGCGACACTCACGATATTTGCTATGATACCTGCAACAAAGACAAGGAAGTTTGTGATGTCGATTTCAAAAGATGCCTTTATAAGCTGTGCGACGAGTATTCCAACACACTCGGAGGCCAATCTTCAGTAATCAAAGGTAATCCGATTTTAAAAAATATATTAGGTGCAAGTAATTTTCTTAATTAGTAGATAGTAGCCCATAACATATAAAAACTGATTACTTTTTGGAATATTTTTTAAAATATCCCTCTATATCTTTTCGATTTGTAGCGTGTAAAGGAGCCGCAAAAATTCTATTTACCGGAACGCTGACGTTGGGTTGCAAGTCGTATATAGAAGCTCAGAAACAGGCCTGCTATTGCCCACCCGTACCAGGTTGGAAAGAGAAGAAGAAAAGTAAATATACAACTGGTGGACCGCGTAATGATTTATAATTGTTTGTCGTACTAGTAAGACTTAAGGCGTTGATGTCAACATTAAGTATGTAAATTTTTAATATGTACATTTTTACGTTATTTGTAATTTGCAAGCCATCTGTGCTGCTCTCATCATCGAGATACGCATTGATTGGCTCAAATGGCAGCAGATCTTCTGGCAAAATGTTTTTGCACATAAAGGAAAAGAACTGAAAAATAATATTTTGCCTAAGAACGGCCACGTTATTTCAGTTGTGAATTTGGAATGAGCTGTGTTTGTGATACATATTATTTTCTCTATATATTAATGCATTTTGTTTTAATTTAGGTTTAAGCATTGTATATTTTGTGAACTACAATGAGATTAGAATTAAATTTGTTTTTATTTCAAATTCAAAGCGTGTGTTTTTCAAACAAATGTATCAAAATTTAAAAAAATGATAATAAATTGACTGATCTGATAACGATTAGTATTTTTTTAGCTAAACGCTTTGACGTAAAGGCGCCTGCTTCCATTCAATTAGCCGTCCTTCCTTTTAAAATGTTACTGGGCTTATTTGAACAGTACGAAGAACAAGTTTCCGTATAATTCTCGTCTGTTTTAGCTCATGAAGGTGTACATTCAGCAATATTTGAAAGTAGTTCAATGTTCATTTGGCAAACTATTAGTGTAGCTAAACATTAAAAAAATATTTATAAAACTTTCTTAAGCTTAGACAAACTTACAATTTGAAATAATCGGATTTATTAAACTTTTTCATGCAAGATTGCAATTGTCACTATGCCAGGTAGCGATTTAAAATAAAATAAAAAATAAAAAGTTTTTGTACCACTACACTCAAGAATTCACCACTTGTCCAAAACGGCTAAACTCGATTGTTTAATCAAAATATGAGTCTTACATAAGAACAAATTCACAGCGAGTTTCACCAAAATCCATCATACTCATCGATATTTCAAAAAAGATAATTTTTTTGAAGAACTTTAACCGTCAATAGCAGAGGAGCCAGACATTTTTTGTTAATAAAAGTTAGGTCAGATCGTCTTCTTTTGATGCAAAGAATATCGCAGTATCCTTTTGATCATGTGCTTACGGGACACGCTGTATTTTCTGTTTGTGCGGAGTTTTCCAGATTGTGATCTGGAAAGCAATTTAATTTTAGCATGATATGCCGTAATTAAACCTGAAAATTGATTTTCTTTATAAACGTTAAGTAAATTTAACTTTTTCTTTATCGGAAATTCGTATGATGGAATAGGAATTAAAATCTCTCTCTACAGCAGTAAACTCTGTTTGATTTCGGTTTTGAAGCACTCCGTTTAACCTAAACTCAATTTATTTCTTAACGGAAATTGTAAAGATGGTTTATTTCGGGACGGATTAAGGAAAAGCTAAACTCGTTTCAACTTTGAGCCAAACGGGAATTGATTTAGGATGTAGTAAAAAAGATCTTAATTTATTTAAATCATATAAAAATCTGCATTAATGAACGACTGAAATGTCCGGCAATGGGACGAAATGACATATTTTACCTTTTCTTTACCGTTACATTTTTTTAACATACGAAACATTCCACACACTATCTGCCATTCCTAAATACTTCCATCTGCAACGCTGAAATTTCCCAAACCTCACCGAAAAAAAAAAATAAAAATAAAAAAAAAACGCTAAAATGGAATACTTGAATCCTTGGATCCTTGAAATAATAAATCTGGAGATACGGATAACGCATAAAAAACAAGAATATCACAGGAGAAGACTATAGAATTGCAGGGGAGGAATGGTATGCTACAGGATAAGACATTGAGGCATAGAAACGGACTAAAAATGTCCAAGAGCGGATGGACGAAAAATGAGAAAAAATAATAAAACGTCCTTGTGTCAGTCGAAACTCATTATCCCGTGGATCCTGGTAGAGACTATTGCCAAAAATATATTCTTTAGAAGATTATTTGTTTCCAAATTAGAATCTGTGGCTTATCAGGTACAAGAGCAGGGATGAGTTGCTAAAGGAAATAGCGGAAAGTCGGTTTGTACACACCGGATAAAATCTAATGAAACAAGCTTATGTACTTGAGTGTGAATAACTAGTTTCAAATAACCCTTGCATATAATATCTGGCCTCATATTTGAATGAATATGCCCTTGCACCATATACACACGCAAGTTCCGAAGATGAATACTAAAATATATTTTTCTTTCCGTCGAGAAAAAGTGCTAAACATATAGTTATTGTGTTTGGTTTAAACATTTACTTTCTTCTAGGGCAGCATATGGGACTCAGTTACCCAACGAGGGTTATTTTTATTCCAGTACTTTCAGTTTAGCTGATTTACAAAAGTTTGCTGATTAATTAGAGTTCAAGTGATTTCAAATGTTGTTAAGTTGTGCTTTTTTAAAGTTTTTCTTTTTCTTCATTTCTCTTCGCCTTCTATTCGCCCAGACTGAATTCCCAAGAAAAATAATCCATTCTTCAATTATTCGATATCGATTAAGAACCAAAGCTATTTTTTTAGGCAAGTGTTAAATGTAGGGATATAAAAAGGTAAATCTGAATTAAAATATTTAGAGCGAATAATTAATTTCAAAACTTCACTTTGCTAACTGAACATTGTTTACGTATACGTGAACACTTGTTGCTCACTAAATTTGTTGCTAGTACGTCCATCTTCATTTATTGCCACAGCTAAGCCATTCTTTAGTTTTACTGGCTAGTTAACTGTAATTTACACAATTTATTTTATACTTTTTATAATTTTTAAACTTATATACAATCGACGCTAGACATATTCAACTCTTATTGATTGATTTCCTCAACAAGAACACCCTTATCATGTGAGAAGGCGGCTTAAAAACTTAATTGAATCTCAACTGTATTTACGGCAATAATGATAAAAGAACGGTTTTAAAATGCCATACAACACCCACAACAAATACTGCGATGTACCCCAAATTTTCATGTTGAATAAACTACCATCTCGTTCTTCGATTCCTGCACGTGCCCGACAACACGATCCTTTATTCCCATAACTTTAAGATATACGATTGAGCGGGAGGTGTTTTATTCTCCCCTATAAAATATCTAATAAGGTTCAATATTGAAAGAGGTAATAACAAACGATCATAAAATATTCTCGAAGTTTACCCCATAAGTTCCCTTCCATCTGTACGGTATTTACTCCACACAAACATATTATCTCGATAAACTAAATTAAAAGTTTTAATAAGAAAGCTTGCAAACATTAAACTCAAACCTAAAAATTTAAGGTAGCTCGAAGCTATAAAGTTGACTCCGAAAGTTTTAATAAAACGTTTTCCATTTAACTTCTTTTATTTTTTATGGATCGATAGTTCACAGATGAGAGAATGATGTGCTATTTAAAGTGTAATGTAAAAGCAAAACACTAATATTAAAATATTCTGATTTTATCGAAATTTGCATGTGTTGAATGATTAGTTGATTGATATTTTTGACTAAAGCACTTTTTACCATGTTAATTTAATTAATTAAATTGATTTGAACTTAAATCAAAAAGTTATCGGAAAATTAAAATTTTAAATTTTATATTTTTGTCAAAAGCAGCAAGTTTTAAGAGTTAAGTCGAATTTTCGGAGGTCAATCAAGATTGTTCAGTTTCTCGAGTTTCAGGTTGAGTTTAAAGAGCTATGAATATTGCTTCAGTTTCAGCTTAGGAATAATTTTGTTGCAACAGATTTTTCGATTATTCTACAAATAAAAAGTTTTCACATTAAGGGAAATACTGAGCAGAAAATTGGTAAATTATGTATATAAAACCATTTTAGAGTCCTTACACGGATTGAGATGGTACAAGTGGCCTGTACAGTACGTATCCGACAGGAAGAAAAATTTGCTAATCTGCACAAAGAGAGAAAGCGGAATACATTTAAAGATAAGTTACCATTTATCCAACAGGAAAGTTATTGACAGACCATAAATTAAAATAAGCAGAAATGAATGACGGAGGAAATGTTATTAATGATGCAAGAAATATAGAAACTTGAAAGGTGCAAATAAATTCAAGAATTCGAGCAGAAGTACAATAATTGAGATTAAACAATTTAGAACATATGCTGAAGATAACGAAAAACGTTATTAGAAATTATGGTGGTAAATCTCATGGAAATATCAGAGACCGAGCAATATTTATCAATCCTAAAATTAATTAAACCGTCTAGGTCCTCTTTGAATTGAACATTGAATTCCTATTCAATGTCCGAGGAATCCGAAAATCATTTAACAGCATCTTCGACGCTAATATATTGAAACAAACTTTACCTCCGAAATAGACAATTTCAATGGCAAAATGGCTTTAAGATTTGGGGACAGAAAAGAAGGGAGAAATATATTCTGTTAATAAAAAGATATCCGTACAAAACAGATTTTTAACAAAAAAAAATTGCTAAAATTGCAGAACATTGCAAAGCTTTAAATTGTTTTCCATAGTTACTTGCGGTTTCGACCATCTAAACAATCTTTACCCACAGTTTGTGAGTCCAACTTTTAATATGACTTCAGAAACCGGGTTTTAAGTTCGGCTACTCTCACACTCCTAGAAGAATTAATTTGTTTGTAAAAACAATTTATGTTGTTGACTTGTTCATGACTCCACCATGTAGAATATTTCGCTGATGTAAAATGTCTTCTAAATATATTTAATGCTAAGAATAATTTTTAACAATGAAATTATGAGATATGTACAATTATTTTACCCTATTAGTTGCCAGTGCAGCGAGATTGCAGAATTTCATGTCTCATTCGGCTGATTTATAGTTTGTAGGATCAGTCAATCAGAAGCAACAATCGCTTTTTTTAATGGCAGAAACTTTTATTTTCCACCAATATTTGTTATCATCAACGGGAATAGGACATTATTGATTTTTGTTACCTACCTGGAAAGTTTGAAAATGCCAGGCATAAATTATAGAAATGCTGCGAGCAATCGAAATAAATTACGGTGCTGCGATGTTTTGCTCGATTTTTCTAAAAAGTTTTAGCGAACGCTTTTATACTGGAAATGCTTGTCGACGGAACATCGAAAAACTCCAAACCAAAATTCCTATCATTAAAATTCAATTAGAGAAAGAGCTTTTCGAACTACTATAACTTCAACCAATTATTTCCAATTTTAAGGAATCTTGGAAATTCTGGAAAATTGTGTTGCTTTATTCTAAATGAATATAAATGAAGGCGACTCTCTTGCGTTTATATGGCAATTTTGCTTTCTTCTATGTTACCTAAAGGTTACGGATCGGCAATTAAATACTATCTTTTGCTTTAGACTAATTTAATAAAATGTTCATTATTAAAATGCTTTCAACTTAATAAATTTCTAAATTACATCCATTAGTTTGAAGGCAATAAAAATATAGGACCCAACTGCTGTTGAATTTAATGGAATAGAATGTAAGAATGTTCGTAATGAAGCAGTTTATATGCAATTCAAAGACTTGAGCAATATTAACGGAGATAAATATTAACTTGGGTTAGTGAATACTTTTATAGTAAATTAAGAACGAAAAATTAAGTATGAATGAAAAATAATTTACACCGTGGATAGTGTATTTTATATTGAAGCATATATTTACAGTTGAAACCAGCCTTTTGTTTAATTTTTGTCAGGCATGGCAGATACTGAAGAAACGAGATAAAAGTGCGTTTCATAAAAAGACACACGAAAATGCAGCCTTTAGGGGCATATGCTTATGACGAAAATTTGTAAAACAATAAATTTGTATTTATTCACATTAAATTGATAAAAAATATTATCACATAGGACGTTACTCAGTCAAATAAATTAAACATCCAGTTTGATCCCAAAGTCAAGTAGGATTATTTGGCAAACAGAGCAACATGTTCAGAACAAAAAACAGTTTAGTCTGCACAGGCTTTGCAAAGTCAAGTAGGGTTATTTGGAAAACAAAAAAAAAGGTTTTGTCTTTGCACAGGCATGATAATTATTGCAAAGGAAACATTCTATCCCTTAAGTTCTAAACCTGGTTACATTATTTCAATTGAAAACAAGGCTTTTTGCTTTTATAAATTCCACATGCATTCGTTAAAACGAATGCATTAATTTTCAGTGTTCCTTACTTTACTTTTCCAGCGAAACTCATAACGATTTATCAAAGGGAATTGTTACGATCCA
>NW_026018165.1:11955802-11959071 GCF_020466585.1 Dendroctonus ponderosae | reverse complement strand
AAAATCTATACAGAGTGATACAGAATTATGGCATGAACGAATTTGAATAGAGAAACCCATGTCCGACAATGTCTGTATAAAGCATGACGCCGCTATGATCATGTGAGTGCAAATTAAATAGTGAGTTAACAGAGGAGTTACTCCTCTTTATGGCCAGATTTTAAACAACATGCGATTTGCCAATAATAATACTTTTTTTAAAATAGGCAAATTGATTGATTTGCAAATACTTTTGCAAATATACAACAGTTAATTTAATGCTTGCGATCTAAAAATAAATCATAAAAATCTAAATTCCTAATTATAACAAAAAAATAATACATCTAAGGAAATCTCATAATTTATTAAAATATTTCTCTGTAGCAATGATGATGATCAATAAAGTGGAACTGCGTCGCATTATTCACAGAGACGAAGAAGTGATTAACACTTTAAACAAGATAAAAATGGCTTATCGCTGACATGCAATAAGAGAACCCAAATACTGGCTAACACAAAACATAATCGGAGGAAAAATAAAATGAAAGTGAGTTCAAGAGAGAAGAAGCAAACAATTATTCATTATTCAAATCAGCCGCTACTGAAATTGGAATTGTCCCACTAACTCCAACCTCCGACGAAGAGCCGAAACTTGAAGAAGAAGGATCTGTGATCAATAAACTGAAGAAAGTCGAGTAACGACTTTCTACAGCATCTCGGAATGAAAATTTTTAAAAGAGTCTCTTGCTCTTTGGGCAAGGAACCTACTTGACCCGAAGCACGCGAGATCAAAAACTTCACTGGTTAAGCAGAATAAACCAGAATTCATAAAGCAGCGTTGAGTGAAAAAATATGAACAAGTCGAATTTCGTCTTCGACTAACCTAAGGCGTAACGAAACCGTTTACATTTAAGAATGAAGAATTATTTCTAATTTTTACAACTTTGTAGAGCTGAGGTAGCAAATTATATTGATTTGTATAAAACTGTACAGACGTTACTAATGACTTGAAATTCTACTTATATTCAAAAGCTTGACTGATTTATCGTGTAACGAGTTGATTCAATACAAACCTGACTTACCGACCTTCTCTATGTAAAGATGCTCATTAGAGTGTCTGATCATTATCATCATCAGTCATTTGTTTGGTTACTGACTTGAAGTAAGAAAACGGACAAATAATATAAAAATTTCCAAAAAAATTTTGGCAGATTTAAAATAACACAGCTAACATTTCTTTAAATTTAATATATTTCCGGTGATCAACTTACAGTATAAAGTGCATAATTCTACCTACATACGAGTTGACTAGTCTTGATTATCATATAGTTATTTACATCCACTAAACTTTCAATTCAAACTACCGGCAGTTTGATGTTACTTGCGCATCTAGATTTTTTCATTTTTAAATTTTGGTAAATATTTTTAGTTGCGTTGGTTTATACACGATGAAGAGAAGAGGCAAATAATCTCATTATCTCTTCACACCCGCGAATAAAATCAATAAGAACAGTAAGGATGTTTTAACCAATACTACACGTAAGCGCATCTTTTAGCAGTCTTATAAGTAATTTCATGTATTTTAATTATGATACAATAAAGAGCCGAAATTGTACAAGGGATATTTGGAATTACCTATGGTTTTGTACAAGTATGTACAACATTAAATATTTTACTACAACTACTAACTAATACAATAAACTTGCTACCCTGTACAACGATTGCAGATTTGCAGTAACTGAATTGTTATCATATACAATTAGTTTATCGCATATAATATCTTGCTGGCGAAACAATACTGTTCAATCCGTTTTAATAATTAACAACAAATGTATAAATAGTATTCTTCGAATCATTTCTAGAACCCTGTTATTTTACAAAACAACTTTAGTTATAATGTAACCAATAACTATATAATATTTATCACCAATTCAAATAGGCAGCAACGCAAAATAAGTCGTTGGTACATTCAAAATGTTTGGAGCAATTAGGAAGTCCATAAATTTAAGTAACAACTCAAAAATTTTATGAATTAAACTGACTCACCCTGTATAAGCAATTGATCACGGTGTAAAAAACATAATCTCACAGCAGAGATATTGCAGTAAATATGGTGGGGTTTGGTGATATTGATTCAATTAAAATAAACAGAACACCGATTTGCTTACTGAAATAGGCACATATTGGGTGTTATGAAATTAAAATAGGTCCGAATAAATCTGATTGAAAGTCAATAGTCCAACCCACAGTCCTGAACACATTGAGAAATGACTTGGAATGAAAGCATCGAATGCAAACGAACGAACCAATGGATTTTGAACATCAATGGATAATTTCTGATCTGTGAAAGCAAAAATATTTCTAAACTCTATTTCGAGCCTACTTGGTATGTGGTTATATTATTTTAAGTCTCAAGTACAATGTTTTATCGAAAAATTTAGCAGTCCATAAATAATTCCAGTAAACATAGTATGCAGTCGTGGAAGTGGATTACATGAAACAAAAAAAAATTGAATCTGTACCACTGGGATGAAACACTTTATACTGGACCCTGCGACCATCATGAAACTTTCCAATGTGATCAATTCCCCAATCAAATCGAAAAATGTTCCGTTTGGAATCCCCATTTTTCAAATTGTTTTCTCTTCAAAGCAAAATTAACATAAAACACATTTTCACATGTATTTATTACTATATGTAAGAAATATTTGCAAAAGTAGAGAGCTGCTTTAAATTGCAAATTATCAAAGACATTTTGTTCCTATGATTATGCCAACGAGGAAATAGTATGTTAATTATTCACATTTTCTTTACGGATGAATAGTAACTAATTTCAATTAAATGGATCACCATCAATTTATTGCCGTTACGTATTCGATGGAAAATCAACAGTTGTTCAATAATAAACACATCGTTTAGAAAAGCCATATTCGAATTTCAATTGGTCAATGTATTTGTTGTAATACTACTTAATCCCGACAAAAAAATGTACAAGGTGAAATTGATAAAAAATTACCAATAGGCGCATCAGTGATAAAGCAGATTGTATTTGACTGGGTTCTAAGTATTATTTAGTCAAATATAGTTATAATAACAACATTTTTATGAACCAACATTTACTACCGTTTATTTTATGAACCTTTCTTTTCAAAATAAAAAACGTTTTGACTCTGAAAACATGTTTAAGTAAATACATACGTACATAATACATACTTAAATACGTGTTTAAATTTGAAATCTCCTTAATTGCACTGCACACAAATCTAACAGGAATTGTTGAATGCTGCTGT
>NW_026018165.1:11951953-11955337 GCF_020466585.1 Dendroctonus ponderosae | reverse complement strand
AGTAATCGCTGCAAGACCAAAGCATTAATTTGAAAAATTCAAAAACCGTTTCGAGCTATTTGGTTTATCTTTAAACTTTCGATGTTGAGATCTTTTTGATACTTTTTTGCCCAACTAGGAGCATGCCAAACTTTGCAAGAACTTAGAAATTTTATCTGAGGTGCTTAATTTTTACTAAAACCTTGACTAGCAAAAAATAAATGGGGCTCACTAACGCTACGCACAGAAACCAAATCGCTTACTACATTCAGAATTTCTCTACATTTTCTCCTCTTTTAGTTTCCCCTGTTCTTTATGCGAATTAAAAAAAAACAAAACAATGATTATATTTTAAATTGGAAAAAGTATAATAAGGCGGTAAATTTCGATTGTAAGAACCCAGGTCAAAGAAGAGACATGCGAAATAGAAGCAACCGAAAGAAAACCGGGATATTTTTACAAATCCTACTAATAATCTAATGCCATAAATCAACTCAGATCTCGGATAGATCGCAGCAAAAGCTACATATTTCGATGCTGATATCCGTTGTTTTCATTTGGATTATTTCACGTCTACGTTTCCCTAACCACTTTCCTTCAAAAGCTTATTCCATAATCGCTTTGAATTGTTCTGGGATTACTCTTGATACTATTTCTCTATAGGGCGGCTCTCCTTTACTTACGACGACTATTACGCGAAAACTTACGACAAGAAAAGTTTTCGGGTTATAAATACTGACCTAAACTATCTAAGACGTAGCTTTAGCCTGACAAACCTGCGGCTAAATATCGACAGGGCTTTCGAAAATCAAGACTGATGTTTGATAGTTACGTAATTTAGAAGTTTTCATTAAAGTTAGAAATATTATCCTTGGAGGTAGGAAAGTTTTTAGTGGCTTAGTTTCTCCATTGCGAGCCAGGTTTCAAAATTAATGTATCCATTATGTCAGTAAATTTTCGAGTAATTCAAATTTAGCACATCTGGAGTCTAAGTTGTTGGATCGGACTTCAGAATGGCTAAATTTAGTGCTATGATTTACTTGAATTCAAGTTTGGCTTGCATTTTCCGGTTTACGGGAAATTGGAAGTCCCATATAAAATATCTAGTTTTCATTTTAATTTAACATTTTATGGATTCATAATTTTAAATCAGGAAATCTCTGAAAGTTGCCAAAAAAGTCACCATATCCAAATGTCGCTTTAATTTACCATTGGAACATATACACTTGGCTATACAAAAAAATACTTCTTCTTAAGAAAGGCCTATCTTAAGAAAAATTTTGAATTTAGTGTTTCTCTGTTGAAACTCGCCTCAAAGAGATTATGGCCTGAAAAAACTAGGGTTTCTCAAAATAATATTTAAATAATGATTTTGATTTGAAGATCTAATTATTCTAGTAGAATTAAGTAAWRKGCCTTTGGCTTGACTGAGGCAACAACAACTATCTTCTATCAGCTGTGCAAGGCCATTTTGATAATCAAAATTGTCTTTAAAGTATCCGTTAGACAAAGCTCACCTTTAGACTCAAGACAAACTATATYTTTTTTGGTTTTCCTGTGCTTTAGACCAGCGTTTCTTAAACTGTATTCCGCAAAAATAGTAGGTATATAAGTTGGTAGGTACTATTGGCTAGAATTAATAACAGGAGACCATTGTAAAATGTAATTGACTTTGGCAATAACCCATAATCTGTTTCCATAATAGGTTAACGTATATAAGTACATTTAAAATAAATCAGCACTCAGCAATACAAATCCATTGCAATGTTCAATATGTGATTAATATTTAATCGGAAATGATAACGAAATTATGGTGATTAATAGGGCCGGTTATCCTAGAATTTATCATTCGTGTGACACTGATAATTTAATCTGTTGCCCTGCCAATCCGATAGAACAAAAGCTCTGTTAATTAATTAACAACAATATGTGGCAGTCGACAATCCTTGCCTATGGTTTAGACTTGTGGATGATGTCTTCTGCATCTAAAGTGATTGATTAAGGCGCATTCCAAAGTAGAGTGGAATTAACTGCATGTGCATTATTGTTGAGTAATTAACATTTAATGAAACAATGAAGTCCCAAGTGCACCTGCTTCAAAGTGAAATGTCTTGATAATAATGATGACTTCAGAAAGACGTTTTCTAATAGTTTTCGGAGAAATAATTTGATGGCTTACAAATTTCTCAAAATGTTCTTACATGCATGAGCGACGTGTCACATGCAGTCAGTTTTTTAGCGCTGCAACAACAAAAGCAAAAAATAAAAAAACTGATTAGTGAAAATTGATAAGTAGTGCTTTTAAAATGAACGATGATGAGATAGAGATTTCATGAGATATCTGATCCGATTCATGTCATGCTAGAAAAGCATAAAGTAGTTAAATGTAGTAAAACAGTCAGCAGAGCCAGTCACGAAACAAATGGATATTGAGATGCTTCTGAGACATTTCGTATTTTATGAAAATTATTGGAAATGCCTGTCAACAATGCCGACTTAACAAAAATTTTGGAAAACGCCTACATTGATTTTCACTAATTATTTTGGAATCAACAATTGACTACATCAATTGACGTTTTTTGACGTAATGTGACCCTTTTTTTTAAGAGTAATACTAATTATGTTAGTAAATGTTCTCATTTTTGATACCCCCGTAATTTTTTTTTATTTTCCTCTGCTACTAGGTGCTTTTCTTTTGAAACTTTATTACCTCTTGTAAAATTTTCGTCAGACATACAGTAACTGTACAAAAAATTATTTACAATACCTTGCAGATCATAATTCTTGTGAAAAAAGTTTTACAAATTCCTTTTTGTGTTTGGTGTACTGTTTCAATTATTTGATCGGATGGCTCGTGTTCTGAATAATAAAAAGTCTGAATAGCAAGATATCGTCAATAATTATTTGTACCGAAACCGTAGGTCCGACGGAAAATTTCCTAGAGGCACAAAAAAAGAAAAAAAATGACCTAGTTGCAGAAAAAAGTTATTTGTGCAGGCGGGTAACATAAATACGAGCAATTATTAACTAACCAAGCGTCATTTTTAATATATTCGCGCTTTAAAAAAGTCCTCGCTTATGTCAAAACACGTTAATTTATGTAACAAGTGTTGATTCAATTAGTGAAAATCAATATAACCGTTTATAAGGGGTGCAAATATTTATTTGCACCTGAAAATCCATGTTCGGCCACTTTCTACAGTAATGATAATTTAATTTGCAAATGTAGTCCAATCAAAGTCTTCATTTATTCATTTCAAGTATTTTTCTTCCTCAGCTATCTATTATTATTTATCATAATGCCATGTCGGGGTTATAGACATATATTGCTACTAAAGCACTTTTCGCTCCGTGTTTCTTTAAATTGAAGAGATACTGTCTAGTAGTATTCTAGAAGAGACTTCT
>NW_026018165.1:11951140-11951411 GCF_020466585.1 Dendroctonus ponderosae | reverse complement strand
CATAAAAGCCCGAGCAAACCACCATTTTTATTTATAGAACAATAGGCCGTCTAATTTGAAAACAACAATAATTTGTCACTGCATTTGAAAATTGTGAAGCGAAGGGCTTTTTTATGGACTGACAGAGGTATTATTAAAATTAATTACCATTTTGTATTGTGCTCTTTTGTTCGGCTTTTTGTCTTATGCTTGTTCCGCAGTTAAGCGGCTTTTGAATTATGCAAACTTGGTGTTTGTTTGAAAATAGAAATTTAAAGCATAAAAAACCACG
>NW_026018165.1:11946146-11950141 GCF_020466585.1 Dendroctonus ponderosae | reverse complement strand
CAAATTAAAAATTACCGCGTTCTTAGTCTTAGTTAGCGGTCATCAGTTACCAATTCATCAATTATGCTAAATTCTGATGTTCGCCGTCTATCAGTATGTTTATTTGTTTGTTCCTTTCGATTGTTTTGTTTCTCTAATCTAAATTATCTCTTGACTGAAAAACATACTCACTAATCATCTCACAACTGAGAACAAATTCATTAAATCGAAGTCAAGTTTCTTGTGGAAAATATACGCGGACACATTAATAAATATTTAAAATTGGGTTCTTTTCGAAATAAGAAAAATATATTGTCAGCTTGCAGCTAACTTTTGTTTGCACGGGCTTCTTTGGAGTAAAAAGTAGATATAAATACATTTTGTGCGGACAATATGACCTGCTACAAAAATGTATATCTCTATAGATGGCTCAAAACACACAGAGAAATAGAGAGAGATCCCAAATACTCAGAAAACATGAGTCCATCGGATTTTTTCCTGTCTGAGCTACCCGATGTTGCCCGTATAAGAATTTAAACTTTCACCAACAAAACATGAGATTATCTAGTGATAATTAATCTCATTTTTTTGCTTACTTTATACCGTAAATTGTGTCCAAGAATAAAGCTCCGAGTCGATAAAAAAAAGTCATTCAAATAGGAAAACCAGCTGAATCCATTTTCATACTCAAAAGTTAATGAATATTTAAGCCATGCCTAAGGTATGTTTTACTTTGCAATATATTTGTTTCATTGTTATCTTTTTTATATTGTTATACGTTTCAAACCTTAAAGCAAATGTGTTAATTCACATATATTCATCGTTGGTGTGTGAAGTCTTTCATATTCTAATTAAACATAAGACTATCAGCGACAATAATATTCATGTAAGAAAGGTAATTAAATAAAATATAAACACTTCAAGTAATATAAATAGCAGTGTTCCTTACCCTTGCTCCTTTTGGTAAATGCTAGGTTCTTATAATTCAGAACTAAAGTTGCAACACTAGTGTAGTCGAAAACCTGGGGCGGTTAAGGCGCGTACAGACATACCAAACAGAAGTGTTACACACAGTATTACGTTACTGTATTCTGCTTCATGTTTGTACGCGCCCTTATATTAAGATTTAATTCCGTATAAAAAAATTATCTGATTTTTAAAATCAATGACTTTCTAATTACTTTAGACCATTTGCACGTATCTAAAATGTACTAATATTTTATCAAACGTATTATCAGTAATAATAAGTTTAATAAGCATAAACCTGATGAACGGAGCCTTACATTTACTTTTACATAAAAAACCTACATTTTATGTAGTACAATACAATTATGAAACAAGAAAAACTTATAATTTGAGCTTCTGTTATATTAATAAGGTAGTGGACCATGTACCTCAATTAAGCCAATATTTTTGGGATCGTTCATTCTAGTACAGTTTTACAAAACGATTGCATACAAGTTAGGTAAACATGAGATTTCAAAGATGAACGCAATAAAATTGCTTAAAACTACTTATTGAACAACTTCTATCTTAAAAACAATTTGGGAATATATTGACACACGTAATAACCTGAAATAACTACTCGGACGTTTATTGCGTTTACTTGCTTCCATACTGTTATGTCCAATGGCTGCCAAGTAAACCATTTTCGTTTCTTTCAGGTCAATATTGTCCAACATCATTAATAACATTTTAACAATATCGTGTAAAGTACTTTTAAACATTTTTATTCAGGTGTTTAAAATTGTATAACAGTTTTGCTAATTTGGTAACAACGTAACATATTAACACTGATTTTCACATCAAATCGCAAGACTTTGTTACAAACTTAAATTGCCTCTTTCAAGGCATGCTCCTAAACTGGCTTCAATCTCTTAAGACTTACTTAACGACGTTTTAATTCACGAAGCACTATTATTTTTTTAACTTACAGGTTTATAGCCTTAAACTTAACTACATCTTGAGCCTCGTAATTTTGGCCGCTAAGATTGTCTAATTTTTTATAGTTAGTCACTACAAAGCCCGTTTGGCGTTCTCACGTTTATTTTAATAGCTCTTAAACTGAACACATAAAACATTTCATTAAATACAAATATAGATAATATGTATTATTTTTCCATTAAATCAAATAAACTTTATAGTTAAATTGAAGTGAGAAACAGTATAAAATATTTAATTTCCTTATATTAATATTTTTGCAATTTTTCGTCCGTTGTGAAATTTATAATTATTGTCACTAATTAGTAATGAGTTTCATACATGAGCATTATTAACATTTTAGTTCATCTGTTTGGAGGGATCAAAATTTAACCACAAAGAGGCCAGAAATTATGAAACCGTGCAAATTTGCGGACCGCTGAAACAGCAACCCGCAACGTAAATTAAATCCATAAATCTGATTATTATATAGTAAAATATACAGGATGATGTTAAATTCATATAATTCCCTTGAAGCTTTATTGGGATTTCCTAGTATAATACCAATAAAACAGTGAAATATTTCTCGACTTGTTCCGGTAGGATATTTATTTACCGTAAGCGATTCAGTTTCAATTTACAAACTTAGGTTAAACTTGCGGAAATTTAGAATGTCCAAAATAAAATTTCAATAAAGTTTTACCTATCGAGGTAGACATTGTTTAGAATACTCTAATTAGTTGTACCAATTTATCTTGAAAAATTGTTTTGCAGCAGACAACTGATTTTCGTTACGTATACGTTGTTTAGTTTCATGTATATGAACATGAACATTTCAATAACATGTTCAGTTTCATTCACTTTTGAAATGAACCTGTGGTTTCTTGTGTTACTCTGTTTCGTGTAGTACTAATATGGCACTATTGCCTAATTTGCAAACATATTTTTTATATAATACTGTCTAATGGATCAATGTGAAATCAACCAAAATATGTTTCAATGTGAAATATCTCGAAAACGGTGAGAGATATCAACTTCGAACAAGTACACATATTTTGTTTAAAAACTATCGTAGAATGTGATTTTAGTAACAGTATGACGATATTTGCAACGCCAAAAAAGTTCTGATGTCTTACATGGTCCAGACCATTGCAGCTAGCGCCCTCTAGAAACTACACGGCAAAAAATAGGGAATTTGGATCTGCCGATCTAAAAAACCCCTAAACGCAAATTTTTGTGGTTCTAGTAAAACTGGCTAAAAATCTATTCAAAAAAAGCGAAATTTTTATTTACTCTTTGACACTGTATCTCGGAATTTATTAACTTTCGGATAAGACAAAGGCAATATTTTTGCMTAAACAATATGTCAGTGAATTTTTGRACATTAGTTGAGGMCCACCCTGTATACAGGGTTATTCACGCTATACGGMACGGACGTTTGCGGATAGCCCGTTTGYTTTTTGCAAAGTATTATTTGWTGAATCCACAGACGCYTATCGGGTGCACATTTWAAAAATATTTTTGTMATRKACAGAGTGTCTTAAAAGCCCTRAAAGTRTCAAAGTTGTGTTTTTCTAAATGAAATAYCCTATATATTATTGCATTTTTGGATMCYCTGAGCAAAATAAGTGTTTGTTTTATTAMGATTTATAAGRCCTAAATCTAAAGGTTTTTTTAATAATTCGAATTTTATCAAAWYCTAATATTAYTTTCATGTGTCCAATACTTTAGAATTATTYAAGTKACGTAAACGTAATTCGTAGTGTMCTGTAACAAGAAATCATATTTTATATCCCAATKATAATAAACTTACCATGTTATWAAGGGTGTTCACAAATTTAAACTAATCAAWTAAGAACTTTWAGAGGCTATAACTTGATTAATTTAAATACAACCCCATATTTTTTAGCTTACCAGGAAATGCAATTTTTAATTACCTATCGAATGGTATTAGGATATTAATAGCTAAGTTTTTGCCTTTTTACAAAATACGTCAAATAGTCGTTCTTTGCACCATTTGGTGTTGTTTAATTTAAGGCTCCAATGTATCTAAGTTGCCTATGCCATTTACACATGTCAAATAATTTATTTTATTT
>NW_026018165.1:11941427-11946046 GCF_020466585.1 Dendroctonus ponderosae | reverse complement strand
GGTAGGCGTTGGACAATTCATAAAATAATACTTTTTAAAAATCATACGGTTTAGCCGCAAACTTCCGTGCCGTATAGCGTGAATAACCCTGTATGTCTTATTCAAAATTTAAATCCGTCGTTCTTATTGAAACAGTCTTTACTATTAACGGTAACAGTTGTCATTGCTGTACTAATAAAGCTTCATAAAACTTTTAATTCCAATTACACTCATTTCCAACCAGATTGAACTTGTTTCAATAAAAACCCATTTGCCTCAAATACATATTAGCTAAGTAGCACAAGAAATTTAAATGAAATTACAAAGTATTTGGTTGGGGACTTCGCCCGAAAGTAGACTGCCAATATAAAACCCACTAAGAGTAGTATTATGGAAAAATATGTACATATTTTAGTCTAAATGGTATCCGAAATTACGCTTAAAGGTACTCGGGCACCGAAAACGTGAGACCGCCAAGGGGCACATTTGTAAATCACTGAAAGGCACCGACAGATAATAAGTGAGCTGGGGGACGGACGAACCGGCGATCGGAAAATCTCATACGGTCGTTTCGCGATCCATATGTATAAATTCTACCGGAGGTCCCTTATGTCAAGAGTTTAGACCCGGGTCCAACAGCCTCGGACCCATATTTAACTTTTTTTTGGCTAACTTTCGGCGTCTACGCGCTCTTAGCCGGTGCACTGTGAGGCATATTAGTAAAAATAACGAGGCGAACACCGCGAAACCCGTCGCGAGAGCCGCTAGTGGCAAGGAATTTAACAGTTTTGATGTGACACCGCACTGGGCTTCCGCCTCATCATAGCCGGAAGGACAATTGTCTTTGCCGTCGCACCAAAGAAACGGACTAATGCACGCGTCGAGCTCCGGACACTTGTGCGCACACTCCAAATCGGTATCGTTGGAACTCGCATTAACTGGCACTTGCAGCTGAGTGAGGAGGGAATGCCTTGATCTGGATATTTCCAACCAGTTGAAGGCGGCGATGGCTGGCTCTACGCCGATCCATTCCACTACGAACTGGGGAGGACGTTGGACCAAATGTGTCAACCCTTCGCCTCTCCACTCTTCGCTGAATACTTGCACTGCCATGGGCAGACGCCCGGGCTCTGCAGGACAAATTGCTCGAACTAATTTAGGAGGCTTACCTGAGTAAACTAATATCCTGTTGTTCGAGGGACAAGGCGAAACCTCATCAGGACGAGGCTTTAAGGGGAGGAAAGCCCCCCAACTTAATAAAAACAAACTTTTGTTGTGCCTGGCTTCCACCAGCCATGGCAGACCATTACATAATGTCTCAGTTTTATCTGCGGGCGGATAGGAAAATTGTACCTCACCACCGTCCCCGGTCAGTCGCTGATATCGTGGACAATCACTTAGCCGAACCAACTCGAATTGAGCATGGAAGTGCAGCACCGTAAAATCTTCGGTAATCTTCATCCCGTTTGCTCGAAAGTGCAATTCTAAAAACCTAGACGAAGAACGGAAAACCAGTGGCTTATTTGTGAGAGTTGAGTTGTCGCATATACAGGCTTTGGCTATTTGGATGTCTTTCCATGGTACTTCGTATATGGCAAATTCGGCAATGTTGGGGTTTCCGTAATATTCGCAAATATGCCGACCACTGTGGGGATCGGCAAGAGTTTCACACGACGGATTGAGTCCAAACGAGGCATTGTTTATTGTTAGCTGTACCCGTTCGTTGGCTCCAGCTTCAAAGCGGTAAATACAGTGAATATCTTTTCTGCCTCCACGCCCAAACAGGAACACATTTCTCGGTCCAGTTATCTCTCCTACATGGTGTCTTTTGAACCTACGATGGCAGGGGCCAACACTTTTCTTCTCTGGCCAAGGTTCTCCTCCTAAGCGGGTATCTACAAATTCGTACTTAATTTTAAATGAAGCAGGATGTAACGCGGTTCCATCCTCAGTGTGATGTTGCAAAATCAAGTCTTTTTCCGTGGACATGTAGCTCTCCGCCCTTGTGCATGGGCGGGTAACCCTGGTGGAGTTGTTCAAAGCACTATGATCGCACAGAAGAGGAGGTTCGTCACATTTGTCTTCTATTAACGTTCGGTTGTCCCAAATCAGTAAGCGTGTGAGGCAACCGCCTCCAAATGTGCTGTTTCCCATCAAAGCGTGACTGCTCTCGCTTAAAAGCAAAGGCCGCTGACTATATGAGGTAAAGCTAAGCCATACAGTATCCCCAGGATATCCTCGGAATCTATACGTGCAGGTCGTGTTTGGTGGAAGAGAATGCCTGGGACTGATAAGCTTTCCTTTTCGACCTCGACCCGTCCATATTTCGTCACTTTCGGGACTAGTTGCGTTTATATCGAATTCGCACTTTTGCCTCTGCCGAGCGAAGTCTAGGGAATCGGAATCAGCGTAGATTATATCAACGTCTAGCTCAAAGCCTTTAAGAGGTGACTGACTTGGCGGGGAATGCAGCGGAATACTGTACGGGGAAGAATGAAAAGCAACCAGCATTTCCGGACCTCGAGAAACCACCCTTGGTAGCCAATCTCCGCCACAATACTTCGCCAAAACTGGGTCATCGGTGGAGCCTCCGTCATAGAAAATTAAATGGTCACGTTCCCCAGTGCAATCTCTCCAAGCCCTCAAGGCTCTGGCAGTTTTGTTCAAGCCGGCCACATTAATTGACCGTTTCATGTGCATTTTATGGGCTGCTTCTTGCCTCACGGCAATCATAGCATGTTTGCAAGTGGGTACGAATTTCTGCTTCAGGCTCCAGTAGCAAGACACGTTTCTTGGATACATACCGGGATAATTCGGGGACTGTATGCGACATCGCGTGCGATAACATTCCTCGAATTGGCGTGTGCAGTACGTGCCTGGAGCCACTTGACCTCTTTCTAGAGGCGATGAAACCGAACCGAATCGTACAACGGCTTCTTTTCGAGATACAAACCGGTATCGGAGGCGAAATGCAAATGGTAAATGTGGAGAGGCAAAGAGCTTGACACTGACGGTAACGGTGGACGTTTCGCTGTAGTATGCAGCAGGGCCTGAAGAGGAGCCGCACCACGAGCCCCCGGTAAACGGCCTTCCAAGTTCACTGAGCTGCATGTAACCATCAGGGCATCCATCCAAGGCGTTTGGCTCATAACGCCCCAGCGTGAACTCATCGAAGATTAGCTGAAACAAAATACGGTGCTTAATTTCCAATCGTTTATAATTTGCCTTTAAATTGTTATATTACGTTATATTCAATTGTTGAGAAAAAATCCGATTAATTGGTGAGTAAACTCGCTGGCGCAAGCAACTTCTCTCCCCATATTAACATGCTAAGGAAAAAATCGCCCTCTCTAAGAAAACCTTAAGGTACTGTTGATCATCTCGCGTTTGACTGGTGGTCATCTCTTCGCCATCGAAGTCTCTCGAAATCCTTTCCGAGATGTGACGAGAAGGCAGTAAGAAGATTCTAAAACCAAGGGTAGAATCGTTCCAAAACTTTATTTGTTGTGAGCCAGTTCAAATTTTCATGAATGTTCAGGTCGGTTGTATTTTGGACTAAACATGACTGTTTCACTTCCACGTCCATTTCCACAAAATTAATTAAATTATCAAAATCAAATATTTTGGTTCCCATATCTCATATTGTAAATCTAACATTCAAAACAGGAATATTTCCAGATTTATTCAAAAAGTCCTTAATAGTCCCAGTACACAAATCAGGCTCGAAAAAGCTCATAGCTAATTAAAAACCAATTAGTTTAATTAATAACTTTGCAAAACTGTTAGAAAAGTGTTTAAAGGACAGACTGGTCAACTTTTTTAAAGCAATTAAAATCCTGTCGGACAAACAATTTGAATTTGTTGAGAATTGCAGTACGGCTGATGCCATGTACAGCCTGACATCTGAGATTATTAATAATCTGAATGGAAGCAGAAAATGTTTGGCTATTTTCCTGGACCTCTCAAAGGCCTTTGACACTGTTCCTCATGATCAATTGATTAGTTCTTTGAGACAATATAGTGTAAGAGGTCAAGGGATCGAGATTTTTCAGAGTTATTTAAGTAACAGAGAACAATATGTTAGTCAATAACCAAATAAGTTCTTCACTAAACATTAAGATGGGAATTCCACAGGGAACAATTTTGGGGCCCATTTTGTTTATACCCTATATTAATTCTCTGCTGGGGTTAAACATGAATGGCAAGATTGTATCCTATGCTGATGATACAGCATTGATCTTTTCAGGGGTTTCGTGGGATAAGGTTAGAAGGGAGGCAATGGACGGGATGAGTGTGGTAAAACAATGGCTAGATTCACATAAATTATCACTAAATGTCACGAAAACCCATTTTTTCCCGTTCAGTATAACAAAGACTAATAGGCCACATTTTAGCCTGGTTAGCCAAATAAACCCAGACCTTGAAATTAAGGCTGTGTCAAAGGTAAAATATCTAGGAATCATAGTGGACCAAATTTGAAATGGATAGAACATGTACACTATTTGACAGGCAAAGTTCGAGGACTCATTCATAAGCTTTATGTTTTTCGAGATTTTTTGGACAGAAAACTACTCATACAAGTATACAAATCGTTAGTAGAATCATTGCTTAGATATGGCCTTATAATATGGGGTGGAGCT
>NW_026018165.1:11932359-11941327 GCF_020466585.1 Dendroctonus ponderosae | reverse complement strand
GGTAGGCGTTGGACAATTCATAAAATAATACTTTTTAAAAATCATACGGTTTAGCCGCAAACTTCCGTGCCGTATAGCGTGAATAACCCTGTATGTCTTATTCAAAATTTAAATCCGTCGTTCTTATTGAAACAGTCTTTACTATTAACGGTAACAGTTGTCATTGCTGTACTAATAAAGCTTCATAAAACTTTTAATTCCAATTACACTCATTTCCAACCAGATTGAACTTGTTTCAATAAAAACCCATTTGCCTCAAATACATATTAGCTAAGTAGCACAAGAAATTTAAATGAAATTACAAAGTATTTGGTTGGGGACTTCGCCCGAAAGTAGACTGCCAATATAAAACCCACTAAGAGTAGTATTATGGAAAAATATGTACATATTTTAGTCTAAATGGTATCCGAAATTACGCTTAAAGGTACTCGGGCACCGAAAACGTGAGACCGCCAAGGGGCACATTTGTAAATCACTGAAAGGCACCGACAGATAATAAGTGAGCTGGGGGACGGACGAACCGGCGATCGGAAAATCTCATACGGTCGTTTCGCGATCCATATGTATAAATTCTACCGGAGGTCCCTTATGTCAAGAGTTTAGACCCGGGTCCAACAGCCTCGGACCCATATTTAACTTTTTTTTGGCTAACTTTCGGCGTCTACGCGCTCTTAGCCGGTGCACTGTGAGGCATATTAGTAAAAATAACGAGGCGAACACCGCGAAACCCGTCGCGAGAGCCGCTAGTGGCAAGGAATTTAACAGTTTTGATGTGACACCGCACTGGGCTTCCGCCTCATCATAGCCGGAAGGACAATTGTCTTTGCCGTCGCACCAAAGAAACGGACTAATGCACGCGTCGAGCTCCGGACACTTGTGCGCACACTCCAAATCGGTATCGTTGGAACTCGCATTAACTGGCACTTGCAGCTGAGTGAGGAGGGAATGCCTTGATCTGGATATTTCCAACCAGTTGAAGGCGGCGATGGCTGGCTCTACGCCGATCCATTCCACTACGAACTGGGGAGGACGTTGGACCAAATGTGTCAACCCTTCGCCTCTCCACTCTTCGCTGAATACTTGCACTGCCATGGGCAGACGCCCGGGCTCTGCAGGACAAATTGCTCGAACTAATTTAGGAGGCTTACCTGAGTAAACTAATATCCTGTTGTTCGAGGGACAAGGCGAAACCTCATCAGGACGAGGCTTTAAGGGGAGGAAAGCCCCCCAACTTAATAAAAACAAACTTTTGTTGTGCCTGGCTTCCACCAGCCATGGCAGACCATTACATAATGTCTCAGTTTTATCTGCGGGCGGATAGGAAAATTGTACCTCACCACCGTCCCCGGTCAGTCGCTGATATCGTGGACAATCACTTAGCCGAACCAACTCGAATTGAGCATGGAAGTGCAGCACCGTAAAATCTTCGGTAATCTTCATCCCGTTTGCTCGAAAGTGCAATTCTAAAAACCTAGACGAAGAACGGAAAACCAGTGGCTTATTTGTGAGAGTTGAGTTGTCGCATATACAGGCTTTGGCTATTTGGATGTCTTTCCATGGTACTTCGTATATGGCAAATTCGGCAATGTTGGGGTTTCCGTAATATTCGCAAATATGCCGACCACTGTGGGGATCGGCAAGAGTTTCACACGACGGATTGAGTCCAAACGAGGCATTGTTTATTGTTAGCTGTACCCGTTCGTTGGCTCCAGCTTCAAAGCGGTAAATACAGTGAATATCTTTTCTGCCTCCACGCCCAAACAGGAACACATTTCTCGGTCCAGTTATCTCTCCTACATGGTGTCTTTTGAACCTACGATGGCAGGGGCCAACACTTTTCTTCTCTGGCCAAGGTTCTCCTCCTAAGCGGGTATCTACAAATTCGTACTTAATTTTAAATGAAGCAGGATGTAACGCGGTTCCATCCTCAGTGTGATGTTGCAAAATCAAGTCTTTTTCCGTGGACATGTAGCTCTCCGCCCTTGTGCATGGGCGGGTAACCCTGGTGGAGTTGTTCAAAGCACTATGATCGCACAGAAGAGGAGGTTCGTCACATTTGTCTTCTATTAACGTTCGGTTGTCCCAAATCAGTAAGCGTGTGAGGCAACCGCCTCCAAATGTGCTGTTTCCCATCAAAGCGTGACTGCTCTCGCTTAAAAGCAAAGGCCGCTGACTATATGAGGTAAAGCTAAGCCATACAGTATCCCCAGGATATCCTCGGAATCTATACGTGCAGGTCGTGTTTGGTGGAAGAGAATGCCTGGGACTGATAAGCTTTCCTTTTCGACCTCGACCCGTCCATATTTCGTCACTTTCGGGACTAGTTGCGTTTATATCGAATTCGCACTTTTGCCTCTGCCGAGCGAAGTCTAGGGAATCGGAATCAGCGTAGATTATATCAACGTCTAGCTCAAAGCCTTTAAGAGGTGACTGACTTGGCGGGGAATGCAGCGGAATACTGTACGGGGAAGAATGAAAAGCAACCAGCATTTCCGGACCTCGAGAAACCACCCTTGGTAGCCAATCTCCGCCACAATACTTCGCCAAAACTGGGTCATCGGTGGAGCCTCCGTCATAGAAAATTAAATGGTCACGTTCCCCAGTGCAATCTCTCCAAGCCCTCAAGGCTCTGGCAGTTTTGTTCAAGCCGGCCACATTAATTGACCGTTTCATGTGCATTTTATGGGCTGCTTCTTGCCTCACGGCAATCATAGCATGTTTGCAAGTGGGTACGAATTTCTGCTTCAGGCTCCAGTAGCAAGACACGTTTCTTGGATACATACCGGGATAATTCGGGGACTGTATGCGACATCGCGTGCGATAACATTCCTCGAATTGGCGTGTGCAGTACGTGCCTGGAGCCACTTGACCTCTTTCTAGAGGCGATGAAACCGAACCGAATCGTACAACGGCTTCTTTTCGAGATACAAACCGGTATCGGAGGCGAAATGCAAATGGTAAATGTGGAGAGGCAAAGAGCTTGACACTGACGGTAACGGTGGACGTTTCGCTGTAGTATGCAGCAGGGCCTGAAGAGGAGCCGCACCACGAGCCCCCGGTAAACGGCCTTCCAAGTTCACTGAGCTGCATGTAACCATCAGGGCATCCATCCAAGGCGTTTGGCTCATAACGCCCCAGCGTGAACTCATCGAAGATTAGCTGAAACAAAATACGGTGCTTAATTTCCAATCGTTTATAATTTGCCTTTAAATTGTTATATTACGTTATATTCAATTGTTGAGAAAAAATCCGATTAATTGGTGAGTAAACTCGCTGGCGCAAGCAACTTCTCTCCCCATATTAACATGCTAAGGAAAAAATCGCCCTCTCTAAGAAAACCTTAAGGTACTGTTGATCATCTCGCGTTTGACTGGTGGTCATCTCTTCGCCATCGAAGTCTCTCGAAATCCTTTCCGAGATGTGACGAGAAGGCAGTAAGAAGATTCTAAAACCAAGGGTAGAATCGTTCCAAAACTTTATTTGTTGTGAGCCAGTTCAAATTTTCATGAATGTTCAGGTCGGTTGTATTTTGGACTAAACATGACTGTTTCACTTCCACGTCCATTTCCACAAAATTAATTAAATTATCAAAATCAAATATTTTGGTTCCCATATCTCATATTGTAAATCTAACATTCAAAACAGGAATATTTCCAGATTTATTCAAAAAGTCCTTAATAGTCCCAGTACACAAATCAGGCTCGAAAAAGCTCATAGCTAATTAAAAACCAATTAGTTTAATTAATAACTTTGCAAAACTGTTAGAAAAGTGTTTAAAGGACAGACTGGTCAACTTTTTTAAAGCAATTAAAATCCTGTCGGACAAACAATTTGAATTTGTTGAGAATTGCAGTACGGCTGATGCCATGTACAGCCTGACATCTGAGATTATTAATAATCTGAATGGAAGCAGAAAATGTTTGGCTATTTTCCTGGACCTCTCAAAGGCCTTTGACACTGTTCCTCATGATCAATTGATTAGTTTTTTGAGACAATATGGTGTAAGAGGTCAAGGGATCGAGATTTTTCAGAGTTATTTAAGTAACAGAGAACAATATGTGAGTCAATAACCAAATAAGTTCTTCACTAAACATTAAGATGGGCATTCCACAGGGAACAATTTTGGGGCCCATTTTGTTTATAACCTATCTTAATTCTCTGCTGGGGTTAAACATGAATGGCAAGATTGTATCCTATGCTGATAATACAGCATTGATCTTTTCAGGGGTTTCGTGGGATAAGGTTAGAAGGAAGGCAATGGACGGGATGGATGTGGTAAAACAATGGCTAGATTCACATAAATTATCACTAAATGTCACGAAAACCCATTTTTCCCCGTTCAGTATAACAAAGACTAATAGGCCACATTTTAGACTGGTTAGCCAAATAAACCCAGACCTTGAAATTAAGGCTGTGTCAAAGGTAAAATATCTAGGAATCATAGTGAACCAAATTTGAAATGGATAGAACATGTACACTATTGGACAGGCATAGTTCGAGGACTCATTCATAAGCTTTATGTTCTTCGAGATTTTTTGGACAGAAAACTACTCATACAAGTATACAAATCGTTAGTAGAATCATTGCTTAGATATTGCCTTATAATATGGGGTGGAGCTTATGAATCTAATTTAAGACCATTAAAAGTTGTTCAAAATTAGATTTTAAAAATGATTTACAGAAGGGACAAACTATATCCTACTAGAGAGTTGTATAACAAAGAAATTAGCGACATATCATTGCTATACATACATTCGGCATGCTCATTTACCCATAAGAACAAAAATAATCAAACATATGTAAAACATAACCACAACACAGGACAAATATCTAACAACTTTCTTGCTCTACCTGAAAAAAATAATCGTACAATTCATCTTAAGTTTCTTAATTATGTAGCCCCAAAATTGTATAATTCATTGCCAAGTATAATAAGATCAATAAATACCTTCAATTTGTCTAAAAAAAATCCAGAGAATATATTACTATACACAGGAACACATTTGTTCAGATACTTTCTCGAAAGTTGAGTTCTCGGGAAAATGTTTTAAGTTGCTAGTTTTAGGTAAGAATATACATGTATGGTATGCTATGTGGATTTCTGTTAAACCAGGACAGAAAATAAAAATATGATTACTGATATAAAAAAAAATTGTAACCTCAAGAGTACATACAGGTACAAGGTATCTAGGGACTCACCAAATAATTTTTACATTATATGAAATGTAAATTCACAAATAATTTTCTGTTTACATATATATTTTTAATAAATTTTGAATTTGAATTTGAATTTCAACATTTATTGATACAGTGTGTCGCACTTAAACTGGAAACATCCCTACATTTTATTTATTTGCAGAAAGCCTTTTCAGTTTCGGTACAGACGTAGAACGTCATGAGCTTAATTGTTTAGGGTACCCATTTCTCACTTCAGAGATAAAGCAAGGTAATGAATAGTACGAATTATGACTTTATGTGAGAGTACCGATTGGTAATGAATACTTTAAAGTAACGATATTTAACACTCTTAATGGATAGCTGTTCATGTATTTCCAAAAGCTAACTACAGTTGTACAGGTTGATCAATTTAATGTTTTTAATCCCACTTTCTCAGTGCACATTTCAAACTTTAAGAGAAAGTTATTCCTTTTGAATTAACATTTCACGTTCGTTTCACGTTTCGAAAACATATTATTGATACACATTGTACAGCTTAAATTATTTGTTCAATAACACCTCATAAAACGGCGTTTTGTAAAATGAGCTAACAAAGACACTATATAGCGCTATTTTCGGTCTTTAACACTAATTTAGTAAAATGTTCTTCTCAGACATCTCTTTTCGTGCATAACTGGGCATTTCTCTTTCTCTATTTTTTTGGCTTTTCTCCTGAAGGTAGCATGTGTTTTTATCAATGTTAGCTAAGCAACAACACACTAACCTGTATGTATGGAATTTGCTATAAAAATGATAAAAATAATTAATTTTAAATTAAAAAAATAATAATATGGTACTACGATTCATTCCATTTATATACTCGATAGTTTTGAAAGAAATAATTCAAGTCATTTGTAGTTTTGTTTTGTTTGTACGTTGAAAATGTTTTCATAGCGGAAACGTTGGTAAAATGTGTAACCTAGTTAAAACTCACTGTTAACAGCTTGAGCCTGATTTTCTATTTATTATTCTAAATCTAATACATAATATTTACTTGTTTTTTTGCCATTCCTTTCTACTTCAATCCTAATGTAGATAAAATACATATTTGCTGTAAAAATTTAAACATTAGATACTGTTGGAATTTGTAAAAAAAATATTAATATTCATATGAAGATTTGTTAGTCTCTCTTTGAAATTCTCCGCTACTGTAATTGTGCTTAACCATGCTTGTAATCACTGATTTTAATTGTGCTCTAATTCAAAATGCGTATTAAGACCATAACTTTAATCATATGTGAAGCTTCAATGGTATAAAAATTAATATTTGTCAGCGGTTGTGACTAATTGAGGCTGAAAATGTTAATTAATGACCTATGAGTGACTGAAATCTCTGATCTGTAAAAGGAAGCGTTCTTGACCATCAATGAGAATCTTTGGCAAAGTGTTCGCGACAAAAACATTAGAATTGGCTAACTGACCAATTTGTCACTCCTGATAGCTTTTTCGGCACTATTTTATCTACTGGTAATCGGTCGAAGAAGACTCCATTATAATGCCTCAATTCCCATTTTTGACGTTTATCCCTCTTTAGCACCATACATAGTAATGCTTTACGCTAGTCCAGCGTCGTTTGTTCGTTCAGGAATATTGAGCTGCATTTTTTACAAGATTGATAAATGCTTTTCGATGCCATTTCTGTCGCAAAGCTTTCGGACGAAAAAAGCACTAGTAACATACTTAAGTGGAAATGTTCAATTATCCCTCTATTTACCGTCTCAATTACTGTTTCTAATATTTCAAAGCATTCGAGGGCTTAAACAAATCCAAACCTAACCAATATTCGGATTATGCAAATGAAAGTCCAGTGTAATGGTGGTTTTAGCATACCTTCTTTTATAGCCATTATTTTGCTGGCACACGAATTGCTTTTCATTCGTATGGTAATGTCGAGTTATGTTTAGTTATGGTCGACTCAAAACCAACCAAAACTGAGAATCGCGCTATAGAAAGTCTGCTTATACATAAACTGCACTTGGGCATACTCTTAGTTGCGACGTTTCATAGACTTTTGAAATTCAAGAAACACGACATTACGTCACATCTAAAATTAACTCGTTAAACAATTATTTTTCAACAAAGCTCGAAGTTAAAATGTCAGGATAATGAGCCTCTACATTTATCGTTCTTTTTATTAGCGATTTAACCCGACATCAAAGACAAAGAACTCGGCACTCGAATGTTTTTGAAGTCCAAGACAAGAGACTGTGGGATAACATCGCGCACTTTGTTAGTTTACGGTCCATTTTCTTTGAGCGCCATTCAGGCCACTGGAAAGTGCTGTTGAGGAACTTTTACGCTTGAAAACGAAATCCTAACAAAACATTTGTCTTGACAGTGAAAGAAACAAGTATTAGTAGAGTACATATAAGTGAGCTTAGTGATGGATAAATTCAAGTCTTATCTGTGGCATGTAGGTAATAGCAAGAAATGGAAGGAAATCGAGGCGATTAAATTATGACAAAAGCTGTTGCTGATGCTGTAAAAGCTGAATTTAAAATATTTATTAGTTTTTTCGAGATCTTAAATCTGCAATAAGATGAGCTTCCTTTATATTAGTAAAAATGCAATAGTGTCTATTTAAACATGTGTGACATGAATGCTATGTTAAGATAACTTTTCTGTTGTATGGGTTTTTAGTGCAATGTGCAAATGTTAATGTTTATTAAATATCCATTCAGGAATTATACTTGATATGAAGAATACTTTATCTCATCAAAACTGTATTCTGTAAAAATCCTTCCTGCTAAAAATCTCATATCTGAGCTGTCGAACAGAAACGTTTCCACAAACATCCAAAACCTTCAGAGTAAAGGCAGTTTAAGATTAGTTACAAGAAAATCATTAGGGATGATACAAGTCAGTTACTGGAACTAGCAAGATGCTGATTGATTATATTAATGCGCCAGTGTGCTCCATTGAAATTGAGAAAGTCTAAATATCATTTCAAGACTCATTTTTCATTTAATATCTCAACTAAAATGTATTTTTTGTTGATATGTTGACTCCGCCATTTAAACCTCTCGAAAATAAACGACTTCTTGACCCAGTTCGGGCAATGGCAAACGGGTCCAGGGTTTAAGGGAACATCAACCACTTTGTCACTTTATGGTTCATTTTCTGGAGGATCGTCCAAGATACTAAAATCCGATGTTACACTTTGGCGACTTTTCCCGGATATGGAAAAGGGGATGGCGTTTGTGAACCCAATATAACCGGTCGATTACCGTACTGGATGCAATGTATCCTACTGTGCACTACTGCAATGAACAACTGTAACTGGCCATATTTATAGAAAGACAAACCAAATAACATTTTACGATGCAGATGCAATGTAGTACGTATACAAGTGCAGTAGTTGTCGATTCTAAAATAAGGGAAAACGGACTCAAGCGTTTACAAATGATTTGGAAAACATTATATTAATTTGAGAACTTTGGCGCTTTGTAGCTGCAAAATGAAACAACATTGGATATAATTATTATAGTCTTATTTTCATTAATTCCAATCTTCCTGTTGGTTCTTTGGGTCGGGTGACCCGGCCCTATATATTGATAAATTTTTTGTAAGTTTATATTAAGTGTTATATAAACTACAATTACAATTAGTAAAAAACATAAAGCTTTTATAGGTCTTCAATAACTTTTTCTTCGTATATATTTGTAAACAATTTAGGTAGGCAATACAGTAAACATTTTATAATTACTCAGATTAATTATAATTATATTTTGTAGGAGAAGAAACGCACGGT